>NW_016194987.1:0-3085 GCF_001687245.7 Rhagoletis zephyria | reverse complement strand
TGATAAGTACAACTACATATCGATGGCTGAGTGGAAGATCGACCTATCTTGGCAGTCAGTTGGAAAACGCCCTATCTCGGAAAATTTTTCAACAACGCCATATTTCCGAATTTGGTTGAAGAACGACCAATTTTTGAACTTGATTGAAAAACACCCTATCTCAGAATTCGGTTCAAAAATGCCCTATCTCAGCACGTTTTCAATGCTTTTTTGTTTGAGAGAGGGTATTTTTGAACCGAATTCTGAGATAGGGCGTTCTTCAGGCGAATTCTAAAGTAGCGCGTTTTTGAAAGGCCTTATGAGATAGGGCGTTTTCGAACTGGCTGCCGAGATACATATGTCGATCTTCCACTCAGCCATCGATATGTAGTTGCACTTATCAAGCTGATAGTCGTGTCATAAAAAAAATCAAATCCATACATTACTCTTGTCTGATAAATGATTAAAAACATTAACAATAGTTTGTCTAGATTAGTGCTTTATTTTTTAAAGTAAAAATTAAAGGTAAACATTTTCTGTTTTTTTTTTTATGGAAAGTAGCAAATATTTTTAAATTTTTTATATTTTTTAAGGGCATCCGTAAAAGGCAAAGCCTGAAAATTCTGAAGAAATTCTAAAAAGTTCAAAATAAAACGCAAATGATGTCGAGTAATCTCTAAAAAATCTAAAAAAATGCCAAAAAGCTTTAGCAGAAATCCCAATAAATCCCGTAGGATTCTGAAAACCCCGAAGAGTCCCACAAAAATCAGGAAAAAAAATACCGGAATCTTAACAAAATCAGTAAATATAACCCAGTAGATAATTTCAGAGTCAACAGCGCTTTCGTAAGGCCTTCCTGAGAGTTGAGATCTTCCACTCTACATTCCTTTCTCCTTTTGTTTTTGTACGGTTTTTGTGCGATTAAGAAGTCTGATGACCTACCATTTGTAAACAGTTGTTGTTTTCAATAGTAATGTTTTTAATTTAAAACGGCCTCAAGCTAAATAAAATTCTGTAGTTCAGAAAAATAATTCATCTTTAAAGCATTTGCTTAAGGTTTATGTACAATATACATTGTAAATATATCAAATATGTTTACATGGTATGAGAATCGCCGGTATATGTATGTATGCATGTATGTACATATATATATATACATATGTACAGTTGTACTACCTGTTATGCAATTCAGTCGGGAAGTGTCGACCACCCATTTGAACAATCCGACTCATTAATGTCAGGCACTTGTCATCACGGGTAATACAAAACACAAAAAAAAAAAAGAAATGATCATCCACAAACAAGTGTAACTTGTAGTCACGCTTTGTAGTCATGAATAAGTACGAATATGAAAGTATGTATCTCACAGATGCACATGCAAATACAAACGCATATACGTTCCAGTATATTTGCAATTACATATATCGTATTTATGTACACTATAGTGCAAAACTGAGTCCAGGGTGGTTTTTCTTAAATATTTGCAAGGTTTTTAAAGTTAATTTCTTTTGTTATTTTATTTTTTATAAAAATATGCTGCAGGGCATACCCAAAAATTTTCTAAAAATTCAGATTAAAATAGTAAAAAGTTTGATGAAAATTTGTTGAATTTTTTTCAAGCTCTGTATGAAAATTTAAAGTTTGGTTTATATGGGTTTGGTTAAAGCATGAACCATATTTTTTTTATAAAAAAATAACAAAATAATGTTAACTTTAAAAACCTTGCAAATATTTAACAAAAACCCCCTGGGGCTCAGTTTTGCACAATAGTGTATGTATGAATATTATCACCTTTCATTCGCTCACTCTAGCTATGGGTACTAATCTGCACTTTACATTTCCATTGCCATTGAAATGTTTTTCATATACTACGTATGTATGTAAGTATGTAAGTATGTACATTAGAGCGGCCCTATTTTTATAAGCTTTTATTTATTTTGAAATCAAAAGATATTTAGGGGGTGCTCAAAGCGCTTGAAGTTTTCCATATATTTTATATGGGGAAGAAATAACTTTTCGTAGAAATGGTATAAAATTCTTTAAAATCAATATTTTTCGAAACTGTTTAGACCTCTAGTTTTAATATCTAATTGTTTATTTAACCATTTTTAATATTAAAAATTTTTTATTGGTCGCGCATTGCATTTTGGGGGTTTTGGGGGGTCCTATAAAATATAGTTACCATGAAAAAATGGTTAAAGAAACAATTGGGTATTGTTATTGTGAATCTCCTGAAGAGAAACAGAATTTTCGGATCGAAAAATAGTGATTTCTAAGAATTCTATACCCTTCCTACGAAAAGTTGTTTTTCCCCATATAAAATACATGGAAAACTTTCGAGTGCTTTGAGCACACCTAAGTATTTTTTGATTTCAACATAAAAAAAATAGGGGTATATTTGTTTCGGTATAGAATAATCCTACGGGGTGGCGGCATTAAAATTCCGACTTTACTTTTTCACATGCATTTTTGGACCACCCTTATGTACATATGTGCCTGCGCCTGCATTTTGTATTTCTTTTTCGCCAACGAACCGTAAATGCGCCTAAATGTAAAAGTATCTTCCATGGACGTAGACTTAGTGCAAAGCTCTCAAGTGTCGCATGTAAAATTATGATGCGTAAAATATGTACATTTACAGGTATTTGATCTGTTAATTGGTGTACTTACTAGTTGCCCTATCTTTTTCGAGTACATTGTACAACTTCTCAAACTAGGAATGACCATTAGTTGTGCCAATGTTTTTCACATATGAACCAATCATCAACATTAAGCTCTGGATTTTGCTCTGACCAGTGGGGATCCAGCGGGGGGGTCTTGCTCTGACTACAGATAAGTTAAATTATTATTGAGAACTACGGGGAACAATACACTCTGAAATACCCTGACAGTTTGGGGACAAAACTTCACTTCTTATATGTACAAAGTGATGGCACAGCGAAAGATTTCAAATACCCCAGGTGGTACTCAAAACTGTAGAAATCCACCCGCACCTGCGGCAGACGCACGGATTCTAGAGGCGTCAACTACCACTAAAACTCCTGTGCCAATGGCCGAGAGAGCATCATGGATCAGAGCCGTCAGGTACTACAAATACACAATTGTT
>NW_016194986.1:0-3085 GCF_001687245.7 Rhagoletis zephyria | reverse complement strand
GTGTGTGTGTGTGTGTACCTCCACCTGATGCCAAGTAAGCTCAAGGCTCTGAACGGAAACAAATATTGCACTAAGCAGGGAGAGAAAGGCGTTGCGCAAAACTAAATTCTGTCGAATGCGAAGAGGTCGCGGGCAGCGCTGAGGCGAGGTACTTCAAAGCGGTGCATTTGCGTTTCAAATTTTTTTTAAAGAATATCAAATACGAAAAAAAAATTTAACTGTGGCTATCCTCCATCACATATGGCGTGTACCAAACAATTCACAAAATTAGTTAAAACCTAAACTCAACGCAAGTTTTTCGGTTGCCGACATCAAAGGTTGCCGCTCCGTTTGAAGTTGCCCAAATCAGAGCGCATCAATTGCCATATAACTATAGCCACGAAAGAAAAGTATTGTGATGCGGCCGCCGCTACCAACCACAGATTCGCAGGCAGCGCGTGTTTTGAAGGTTTGTAATCGCACATCACTAAACTTCCCAGCCGCGTCGGTATGTTTGAATGATTGAATGAGTTTCAACAATTTTCATGCATTTCCATGCCAGCCGACGCGAGACGTCTCCGAACACTGCCACTCCTCCGCTGCGCGCCAACATGCTGCTTCCTCGGATGCTGATGCGCCAATGATGGTTCCAAGGCATTAACTCGACTTCACCTCTTCTGCTGCACAGTCACCATGTCAGACATAAGGCAGAGCGGTTGGGGAGAGAGATGTGATCATCAACGTAATGATGAATTTTCGTTTGCTGCCTAGCAACACAATTATCCGCAAGTTAAAGTTTAGAACAAATTTATTTTCAGCAACGGGCGAGAGCGGCAGGAGTCAGACCTGCAGCCACAAACGAGTCAAAAACCAACCGAGTATTAAGATACTTACTTATTCGTGTATGCACAAGAAGTCAGGTAATAGCAGTGAAGCGATTTTTGAGAAAATTGCGTTTTTAAAGAAAATCTGATGGGAGCCAAAGAAGTGGGCCGGCCGCCACAGGATGGCTGTGGTTGGTGGCGGCCAAAGTAGTTAGACGAGAACAAGCAAATACTTGGTTGGCGTGCNCACAACTCAGCGGTGGCACGAATGTGCGGCGCGAAGTTCTGAATTCTTAGGCGCATCGTTCAAGTGCTGGCGCACACGCTGCCGGAATAGGATGCTCGCTCGGAGACTGGCGTGGCAGCCGCAAAGTTTGTTGATTCAGCGGCTATGTGAGAAGTGCGCTTATTTGACGAGCCGGCTGAGCAAGTTCATATCAAAAATAATAACCGCACAGCCGATGAAATGTTGGCTCAAACAAACATTGCGCAAAAGCGAGCGAACGATTGAAAAGTGAGATGAGCAGCCAGGCTGTACCAATAGCGCTGAACAATTTAGCCACATAAATATGCCGCAAAATATTGGTTTGGCCAAAATTTAAAATTTCTTTTCGACTTTTTCTTTAAAGAAGGCCTGCAGCGAGCACAACAATTGAACAGTGTTATAAAAATTTAAGTATTAATGTATCTATGTTAAACGAAACCGTCTACAAATTTCATTTATGAATTGCATAGCTCTCGAATGAAGATTTCAGTCTCTTCCAGTCGGTTCTGGAGAGTCTTTATGGTAAGTTTTCTCGCAAAATTTGTAGAATCGATAAATAAAATAAAACGAAATAAATAGAAATATTGATTGAGGTACGCACACTTCACGGCACTTCTTCTAAGCCAACCTCCTTGAGAAAGTTTAAGTGAGCTTTCGAGTGTAAGAAGTGAATGTGCTCATGCTGTGGTCAAATGGAGCCAAGATTTCTACCGGGTCTGCCGTAGATGGCGTAGATCCCATTGTGTCGCTTAGTCGAGTCCCAAAGCGACCGAGTTTATTCGACGTAGTGTATGCAGATTCTGTCTCAGTCTTAAGTGTCCTGAAGTATCCTGTAAAGTGTTTTTTTTTAATATACCCCACTTTGCCGAAAGCCCCACAACGTCTTCCTCATATTTTTCTAGAGCTCTTTCTTCACAGCCCTTTCACTTCACTTCACTTCTTCACTTGACCCTTTTTTTGAGGTTACAAGGTCTTAGCAAGGGTATTATGTGACTAAATTCCACCGTCATCGAACTGATTGGGCCTTATCAGTGTGGATTTAGGCCTTTCAAATCCACCATAGACCAGGTACTCTCAATTGGCCAAATATTGTAAAAGACTCGCGAGAATAGGATCGACACACAACCTAAGCTGCGACTTCAAAGCCGCTTTCGACAGCAATCCCTATATTGCTCGATGTCTGGATATGGTATCCTCACGAACTGAAGCGCTCAGGCACAATCCTTTACAAGAGTTACGTCTGTTATGCCTTCTCGAAATCAGATATAGAAGCAAAGCGTATGGGTCTGCCTGTCATCAGACAAACGGCCGCAGCATTAGAGTCTCGGTACCCACGCCACTTTTGACAGATCCTAGTATGAAAAAATAAACAACTTCCTTTATTTTGTAAGTACCATGAATACCAGTAAAAATACCATCCTTCTGCGGAAAAATTACGGGCCTTTGCGCGTTGGCGATGCCGAATACCGCATACAAAGGAGCGATGAGCTGAGTAGCTTTACTGCGGCTTCGCTGCCTTGTTCATGTCGTCCGAATTGACAGAAACGCTCCAACTCTGAAAGTATTCAACGCGTGTCGCAATGCTGGTAAGAGAGGAAAAGGAAGGCCTCGTCTGCGTTATAAAGAACAATAGAGCACTTAGCTTCACTTGGCATTTCCAATTGAGGTCAGTAGACATGGAAGAGAAATGACTGACGTGCTTAGATGGATCCGGCCAAAATCGCCTAGGCGGTTACATCTTCAATCAAGAAGAAGAGGATTGTATCTGTTTGCACGAATATCCAAACGAATGTTCAAATATACGAATAGTCCCCCTAATTGGAACTTGTGTAGGGGCAGGCATTGTTTTTCCACCGCTTTATTGATTAGTAGTAGATCAGAATATATATAGGTGGACGGGATCAAATATCTGAATGTTCGACCCAGAGGTTTTAACTGCTACCTTTTTCATGAATCTTTAAAACATAACATCGCAAAAAGGTATGCCAGCTCATTAAGCTGTATGTGGGCTACTTAA
>NW_016194985.1:0-3085 GCF_001687245.7 Rhagoletis zephyria | reverse complement strand
GAACGATTGTGTCGATGTTTGCATTTACACCCAACCGAGCGCCTAGATTGGAACAAGATGTCAAATGACTCATATCGAGAATCAGGCATCCTGGAGCTCAGTCGTGAGGAGAGTGCTTCGAATACCGGTCGACCTGCGGAGCTACTTAGCACACAACCCAGTGAACAGCGTTTGTAGAGATTGCCCCGGATGGACACAGGACCAGCTAGATGACCTGCGGTATGGCCAAGGAGCTCATCAGAGCTCATCGTCTGGCCATCTCATGGAACCCGGATAAGCAGGAGGTCTTCGTGAAGATACAAAAGGACATAATATTTGATTTCCATAATTTTGGAGACAGTGGGCACGTATGTAACTATTTGATCGGTAATATTGAATATTATAAGCAGGTTTGAGAATCATTCCTATTTGTGATACCTACAGTGCACTGGAATCACGTAATGAAGACAGTATTAAAGTTAAAAAAAAAGTAAGTCAAAAAAATAAAGCTTCTTGTGATTGTTTCTTTGTCTGTGGTGTTTTGTGATGGATCCATGATTTGTCCACTGCTACCGCACTGATAAAAAATATTGGTCTAGGTTGCAGTTTAACATCGAAGTGGTCACACATTTTAAATTAAAGTCGAGGGTATGCAAACGCTGGAAATATTCATGTAAAATGTCGTGGAAACTCAGTTGGGATGCCTTAGCCGCCTTACGCACTTTCATGTTCCTACAGGGCAATATTATTCTTCGGCCCCTTTGGCTGGCCTCAACGCTCGTCTGTTGTGATGGGAGGGGCACAACAGGAATCAAAAAACCAACTTCCTAACCTTTAAGATTGACAGTGCGGAAACCGCTTAGTATTTATCAAGCTTTTTCTTACTTTTTTTCCGCAAAAAATAATTTGATAGACATACGAAGCTCAATTTTTTACCATGTCGAAAATTTACAAATTGTTCTGTTTTCAATGACAATAACTTAAAGACATAGTCTGCTCAGAATTTGACAACAGTCCAATAACAGTTGGCAGTTGACAGCAGCAGTGTTGTAATTAATGTTACACCGAATGAAATTTAAAAAATCCACTGACTTATCAAACTGTCCTCGTAATTTAAATGCTTTATTCTCTATGAATAATTTAGCCGAAAGTACAGGTTTTAATTTTAGATATTGAAAATAATATTTTTATTAAAAGTATATTATCCAATAAAACTTAAAACTAATTTTAATAAATTTATATTTTTGCGTATTTTTATGATTTACAAAATAAAATTGACATACTTTCTGCGTATTTTTATTGTACACATTTTAGAATTAATTTATAATTTTTCTAAATGCAAGAGCTCAAATCCCAAACTGCAATGGTACGAAAAAGCGAGAGAAGAAAAAGAAAAAAGCAACGGAACAAGGTAGGAGATGGCGGAATGATTAAGATTAATATTAACATTAACACTAAGCATTAGATTACGATTAAGATTAACATAAAAGTGAAGGTTAAAAGGAATATTAAAAGTAAGATTAAGATTAGGATAAGGATTAAAATTACGATTAAGACTATTGAGATTAGGATTTAGAATGAGATTAAGATAAGGATTGAAATCAAGATTAATATTAGGATTAAAATTAAGATTAAACTAAATTCGAAGATAAACATTATTACTGAAATTAAGATTGGGATTAAGATTGAGAATAAGGTAGATTTTAAAATAATGATTAAGACTGAAATTAAACTTAGGATTTAACTTGAGATTAAGATTAAGATTGAGATTAAGATTAGGATTGGGATTAATATTCCGATTAGGATAAAGTTTGAGGCGAAAATGAAGATGGAGATGGCTTAAAAGCTTATACAGACAGCAGCGTGTATCCGGATTAACGGCGCAGTTGATCTGATTAAAATTGTACCTTGTCAGACGGCAGTATTGCGCATTAACGAGCCGCAAGGTCGTGGGTTCGAGTCCCACGACCAGAGGAATTTTAATTAATTTATTTTTTATTTATTCATTTATTAGTTCATTATTTTTTCTACGTTGCTCCAGGTAGTTGTTGCTGACTTTTTTAAAATGTGATATTTATATAAATCAAATAAAATAAAAATAAAAAATTGTTTGACAATCGCTCCTACCGAGGTTCGATCGTTGCACATACAGACTTGTAGCACGCAACTCTCACCACTCGTCTATCACGGACGCCAAACTCGCTTGCTTTGCTTGCTAACTTGTACAAAAGACCACAGCTGGCCGTTGTTACCAGTGTTGTCATCGGAAATTCTCCTGATTCGAGTTAATTCCCAAAAATTTCGTGCATTTGATCGGCTGCTTATGCGCATTTGAAAGAGGAAAATGCACGAGTTAATGCAAATAAAGACTGTTTATGCAAATAAGCTAGCCGTTTATCACCCATATGTATATAATATGGTAAGCTATACGGGTTATAGTTAATAGTAAAATTAGTTTAAATACATTTTCAGGACAGTCCTTATTGCAACAGAGGTACAAACTTTCAAACATAAAATTGAAATCATTAAAAAAAATACTACGTTCTCCAAAATGCTAAATAGCCACAAAACCAAAAGCATTTCAAAACAACAAAGCTTTAACTTTTCATTTGAATCCAAAGCAACAGAGCGCCCGACTCATGAAGCTATTAATTTTGCATGCTTCAACCGAATCACCTAAAAGCTTTGCCAACTACTTTCTAGTTAACTGCTTAAAAGAAAAACAACAAACCGCGACTGCCGCCATCACCAAAGTGCATTCTAATTTTCTTACTCAGGTTTTAGCGAAATTGAATATATGAAAAATGCATGGCACACAAACAATTCCGAAGCTATCAAATGCAATTCGCAGCTCAATGTCATTTCAACAGCAATGAATGACGAATGAGAAACGAAAAACATAAAATGACGAAAAACGGAAAAAGTAAATAACTAGAAGAGTTGAACAGAAAAAGGAAAGAAACAAAAAATAGCCACCCACACAAGTTTCGGCTCAAACCAAGGCAATGTATGTGCATACATACTTACTAGGAATGTTAATCCCGGGATCCCGGAATCCCGGCCTCTTTTAGGGCCCCAAAAACTCGGGATTCTTGGCAAATAATCC
>NW_016194984.1:2866-3085 GCF_001687245.7 Rhagoletis zephyria | reverse complement strand
ATTAATTCAAAAGTAAATAATTGTAGTTCAATGACGAAGGGGGGGGGGGCGGCGGGGGTTTGATATATCCCCCCATATCCCTCCCCCCCTGGCTACGCCACTGACTGCATACCATCTATGGGATAGCGTTCCGCTGGTACATACAAACTCGCAGTTCTCGAATGTGCATCAAAAAATTCCTTGTGGTTTAAAGAATAAATAGTAATAAAAGTTAATTCT
>NW_016194984.1:0-2841 GCF_001687245.7 Rhagoletis zephyria | reverse complement strand
GTTTTGTTTTGTAGAAGTTTCGTTAGTATACGCTTCAGTTTTTACACATTGAATATATCTGCATATTTATATATTTACGCGTATCTATTTACATTTATAAGTCAAAAGTTTTGAAACAAGTCCACAGCAACGAAAAATTTGACTGATATTTTAATGTTACCTTCTATTTACTTTTTTTTCTTTTGTGAAACCTAGATTACTTATAAGTACCGTGCCGTACAAAATTATTGGCTCGGAGACTCTTCATCAAATCACAATTTCTAATCAGATCTGTTAGAAAAATTTTGAAAATATACCTTTTGTACCAATTAATAAAGTGCAAGTCTGAAGTCGCCAGAAAATTTCGTTGATTTTTAGCCATTTTTTTTTTGCTGACGGTGTCTTCCATATAAAAAGAATTGTCGAACATAGTTTGTATGAAGAAACTCTCAGTAAAAACAATACCAAAAATCAACTAAAATTTAATAGGCTGCAAAACTTCATTTTTTAAATTTTTATAAAAAGTCTTATTAAAAAGTTGCAAATTTGTATGCAAATTTATTGAATATCTTGAGTTTTGTTTTTTGATGTATTTAGTATAACTTTTTTATAAAGAATAAAAAAAAGTGAAAAATTCTTTAATTCTCCCCTAAAGTGTTCCGGTTTGGCAACAGAGATATCTGGCAGCCCTATGTACCGCTAACATCGTTAAACCATTCAGCCGCTCCTTAATTGTATAAAAAGAAGGGACAAATAAGATAGCATATTCAACAATTGAGTAGTCCACTTGCGAAGTGCGCTATGTAAATTTTTTTTAGATTTTTAGTTTTTGGTGGGTTTCATGTCCACTAACAGCAGAGTGAAAAATTTTTCTATATTCTGAAAAAAATAGCATGAAATGTTAACTACTCTTGCAAAAGTCGCTATAATACTTATTTATACACTTTCAAATGTCTCCTCTTCGTATGAACTTAGAAAACTGCAAGAAAACGTGGTAGTTTCGGTGCCTGGTGGAAGAGGTCGCAAAAAAGAAGCAAACCAATCTTCCTAGAGGAGAGAACGCGAAAAGCTAAAAAAACCAAGCTATGTAAAAGTTACTGTTTCAAAACTTGCAATACTGCATTTTTATTTTTTTAATGGTATTAGGCTGTTATTTATCCAAATTTTCAGGTAATAAAAAAAGATACAGTTCGGATGTTAATTTATGGTTTACTTTTATAAAATCACAAAACGCTGTTTGCAAGTGGACTACTCTATATTCATTAAAAGATAATTTGTCATCCGTCTGAAATAAAAAAAAATTTAAATTAGAAGGATAAAATAGTATTGTGTTATTAATTCAAAAGTAAATAATTGTAGTTCAATGACGAAGGGGGGGGGGGCGGCGGGGGTTTGATATATCCCCCCATATCCCTCCCCCCCTGGCTACGCCACTGACTGCATACCATCTATGGGATAGCGTTCCGCTGGTACATACAAACTCGCAGTTCTCGAATGTGCATCAAAAAATTCCTTGTGGTTTAAAGAATAAATAGTAATAAAAGTTAATTCTGCGCTTAATCCGCTTAGTTTATATATTAAAAATTGTGTTTGTTTTAAATTTTAGACTCATGCTTATACATGCTTATTTTAGATTCATGCTTATACAAAATTATTTTTTACTAGAAAGTGTGCAATGACACAATTTAAATACTTCATTTAACCAGTCAGTCATACCGCTTTAACAGTTCTTAAATGTAGTTTACTAAATACATATTCGTATTTAAGTTAGAGATTATCGCCAGTGATCGGACTTCTACCACATTGTGGTAGATCTGCCACTTTTTTGTGCATCTACCACACAAGGTCTGAAATCTTCCACATATTTGCGTTTTTGAGTACCTAGTTTTATTTTTGCTCGACATAGTTTTAAGAGCTAAAATTGTCCAACACTTAACAATATATGGTAACAAGAATGATATAATACAAGATTCCGCATTCCCGGCGGCGATGAAATTTCTCAATTAAAAGTAAACAAAGCCGAATGGGAAGATAAAATAAACTGTAAAATAGTAAATTTTCTCAATCATAAATTTTTCGACAGGAAACGTGGTTTCATTACGTTAAATTTTAAAATATATGATTTATAAAAAAAACTAATAGCGAAGNTTAAGTTAGAGATTATCGCCAGTGATCGGACTTCTACCACATTGTGGTAGATCTGCCACTTTTTTGAGCATCTACCACACACGGTGGGCAGGAAGCNTTAAAAAAACGGCGATTTTTGTGAAAGTATTAGCAAATTTCAGTGCATCTTAAGTTTTGAGGCGTTGTTTCCATTTACTTGACAATTGTCAAAATCGGCAAATCACAAGTAGCAGTTTCTGTAACGTGCCACATTTGTTCGCTACTTCGTGATGTGATGGAATGAAACGCTGACAGCACTCCACAAGGTTGCAAAAAAATTTATGTTCCAAAAATACTTTGATACCGAAGGAACCGCTGTACACTGTCAAGGAAAAAATTGGCAAAACTCAATTCAATTTTTAGCAACTTCAATCTAGCACTTTGTTATACTAAAATTAATTTTTTTTAGAGTGTGATTAAAAAGTTTGTAGTTTAGGTGAAACCTTACAGAATTAGTTTAATTTTTGTACAAAGTTTGATCCAAAACCTGAGATCTACCACTTTTTTTTGGAATCTACCACATTTTTTTTACAGATTCTACCACACAAAAGTCCGATCACTGATTATCGCATATTCAAAGAGTCAATATTCTAACACGCATGAAACTACCAATTATCTTAGCTTATATAAATGTACTTATATGTATATATTAGCAGACCCGGCGAACTTCGTCCCGCCCAAAATTTTTATATATTT
>NW_016194983.1:0-3086 GCF_001687245.7 Rhagoletis zephyria | reverse complement strand
ATTAGAGTGGTCCAAATTGTATATGGGAGAAAAATTTCATCGTAGAAAGCGGGGCACCCCCTTAGTTTTTTCCTTTTGGTATTTGTAATATCTGTACCAACTGTACAACCAATACAGGGGTGCTCAATGAACTTGAAATACACTACTGAATGCCTTTGCGACTGACAAAAATATTGATGATTTTTATAAAAAGCTAGTGTCGCCATGACAACTGAAGCTGGTAATATTTTTTCAGCTAATTTAAATTTGAAATGGGCTTAGGCTGCTTAACCAATTAATATATGGAGAACGTACTACTAGAGTAAAATATAAGCATTTTATGGGCATCCTCTAAATTTATACTTAGCAACGTGAAGTTTGGTGCCGGCACCTCTTTCGGCAAGAGGAACATTTTTGGAAGGTGCTCCAAATCCTAACTCGGGAAAAAATTGTTTGGACCACTCTAATGTACATACACATATCCGTTTTTATGACCATACTTGCAAAGCTAATAGTATAGAAAGCTTTGGTGAAAATATTTGTTCCAACAAATTTTCAGTTTAAAAAATTCATGGAAGCTAAAGTTGGTAACCAAAAGATAACTTTCACCAAAGTTAGGTTAGGTTGGATTCCAGTGGCTGTGGTATTGCAATTAGCACATATAAGCCTACAATTGGATCCTTTGTGCTCCCACAGACAACTGAAAACCCTTACTTTTCGTTGAACCAGTTCGTGGAGTCGACGAGTCGGAGCAATTTGCTGTACATATGACCAACTTTACCGCTGCGTTTAAATTGTGCCCTCCTGTGCCAACTGACGCCAATGGTAAATGCCAAGAAAAGTCAAGTCCTAGTCTTTCCGTCGCAGAGGAGGCCTCGGTTTTCCTCTCCTACCACCAGCGGGTTCCCAGTTGAATACTTTCAGACCTGGAGCATTTCTGTCCATTGACCGAGCTCATACAGCTCATCGTTCCTTTGTCTGTGGTATTCGCCGTCGCCATTACGTAAAGGACCGTAAATCTTCCGCAAAATTTGTATCTCGTAACACATCAAGGGTTTCACTAAGAAAAAAGTAGCTTGATTTTTTCAAAAAGTGTTAGTTTTGGTTTGTTTGGTTTTTGGTTTTGGATTAGAAATTTTTGAACAGAAAAAGTATTTTTTACACAAACTTAAACATAACAACATGTAAGGTGGCTGTAGCTGAGTGCTCTGAGATGCTTGCTACAATTGTTTGCTGACAGGAGTGTCCAGGTCCGAATCCCATTAGGCGGAACACATACTTTATATATTTTTTGTTTATTTTTTTTTGTAATTACGAAAAAAGCATTTGTGAAGTGCACAACGAAATCGTGGTCAACAGAAAAAAATCTCCAAAAATAAATCTGATTAAAGTAAACAAACGGTTGTTTAGCGCAAAATCATATCGTCGATGTTTTTGCAAAACCGCCTATCTTACGGCACTCAACTTTTACAGGAGGGCGAAAAAACGGGTTTTCTTTGAAGGCATTGCCTTGATAGGCGTTATTTTCTCTAGCTATTATTTTACAAATGTGTTGTTTTAATAACGATTTTACGATTCTTATGCATAAATCTCGATGCCTGGAGTTCAGGGTTAGCAAATCTCATTTTTTTTCACAATGGCGATTTAGGCGGTTTTGCAACTGGTCGATGGGCGGTTTTGCAAAAAAATCGACGATATGTGTTTCAGTTAAAAAAGCGGATATGGTTTATTTTTTCTTTCTTAGTGTAGTAATCCGCTTTGAGCGATGGGTGTTAATTTTCACACGTTTGTNAGATCAACGCTGCCGTCTGTTTATGCTTTAAGTGCGGCCTTTGCGGATCTACTGCTGTAGATTAATGTAGATCTTGTTAAATTCTGTAACAGCACCGAAAACCGGGTCGAAATGGTAAAAGTCAGCCTTTGTAGCACGCAAGTAAAACGGCAGAGATGAGCGTAGAAATATGTGAGGCACATTCAAGGATATCTTCTCCAGACGGACCGGACAATTCAAAGAGCCAACAACTAGATCAAAAAACAAACGTAGCAACTGAATAATTCTTCTAGTTTCAAAAACTTTTAGGTGAATAAGCTTACAACGGAAAAACAAGATGGCATCGGGTCATCAAAATTAAGGGAACTTAAAGCAAAACGAAACAATTTTCACTCTTTCGATTCTGATGGCACGACAGCCGTAAATAGGGTTCCATATAATAGAATCATACTCTAGTTTTGATCGTACTAAAGAGATTAATAATGCTTTCCTTAAAGTGTTTCGCATATCTACGTAGGAAAGCCAGGTTACTGTAGGCTTTTGGAAGCACACAAGATATATGATTAACAAACGAAAGATTAGAGTCTACGCCAAGTCAACAAACTCTTTCACGGAGGCCAAGCGAGTGCTACAGATATTGTAATTAGAAAAAATAATGTTTGAAGATTTTGAGGACATATGAAAGTATTTATTAACATTTAAGTAAAGCTTATTGGTATGACACCAACTGACGAGGTTACTCAGGTCGTGCTGCAGAAAAGAAACATCCGACAAGTCATTAACTCTACAAAAGAGTTTGAGGTTATCTCTGCATAGCGTAAAAACCTGAAATATTGGAAACAGGAGCTGATGTCATTTAAAAAAAGACGTTGCCACAAAAGAGTGTTTAATAAAGATTCCATTTACTTAATTATATTCTAGATCCTGAGTATGTAGCTGAAAGCATAGACTGGCGGCGGCGTTGACACGGATCATTTCGTTAATTCGTGTTTATCTCGGGAATTAACTGTAGTTGATCCGCATTAAGTTCAGCGGCTAATCCTCAAAATTATGCGGATCTGGGGAATTTTCGATGAAAACACTGACCTAACCGGCTAACTGTTGGTTTTATTTCATTTCATATTATTTATTTTATTATCATTTAACTTAAAATTTTGAAGTACAATTTTATTAAAAAAGTCCACAAAAACATTAATGAATTAAAAAAAAAATTATGAAAATTCTACTGGCAGTGCGACTCATACCCACGACTTCTCAGCTCGTTAATCGGCATTACTGCTGTCTGTCAGGCTACAATTTTGGTTAAAAATGTCATTTATTGCCATTTCCCTGTTTC
>NW_016194982.1:0-3086 GCF_001687245.7 Rhagoletis zephyria | reverse complement strand
AGAAGTTACCGCTATCTGCTATGTTGTGAAAAAATTTCATAGATGTATCCATGAANTGTAATAATCCAAATAAAATTATAGTTTAAAAAACTAAAACCTTGCTATTATAATGTCCATTCGTACTGTCATCAGGTATGTAACTTGGGAATAGAAATCGCTGCATCTTTTAGGCGCATCAATATTACATAGTTACATCCCGAGCTAATAAAAGGGAGGTAATAAAAATACAAATATTGTGTAAGTACGCAGAAGTTACCGCTATCTGCTATGTTGTGAAAAAATTTCATAGATGTATCCATGAAACAAAAAAGAAGGTAGTTCCATTGTCACTTTTTCGTCGCCATATTAACAACCTGACAATTAAGCAGATTGTGACATTTCGTGCTACCATTTCCCATATCTAAAATCCTTCAAATTTTATTATTAATGTTTTGTTTATTTAAAGCATTTTGTTCTTATAATCGAAATTTTAACAAGCAAACGGTCTTTTGTTGGGTATGGTTCGGTTATTTGTCCAATGAGTTTGGGTTACTGTGTCCACACGCGTATCCCAAATAAAAAAATGTGAACATATGCCTGCGATAACAGGATTAAAATTAGATTTAAAATAAAGATTTAAAATTTTTGAACACTAAATTGTTAATAAATTCGGTGTGAAATATGCACTTTTTTGTAAAAAATACCGTGTAGCCGGAGTTGGGCAGATTAGGGTTATTTTTTCTAAGCGCGGCTGAAGGCGTCCAACGCGGAGAGGTATTCTGCGCGTAAGTCCTTTGGTTGCCGTAACCCGAGCTTACATTTTCTGGCAAAATGCTAAGTTTACCCCATTTTCAAATGGGTGCCGAGCGGTCAGAGAGGTGAAGGGTGACTTGCCTTAAAGTTTGGACCGTTCTCTTTCTAATGGGTGGAGTCATCAATTTTTTTCACACCCGCTCCAATATTGAACATTAAACTATATTTAAGGGATCCGCAAGCCATCATAAAAGTCGTATTATGAAATTTCACACCGTTAAAAAAGTATTTGGTTGTGGTTTCAAGTCCTCTAAACATTTGTTTAGCCGTTCAAAACTTTACGACACACGACAATAGGACGCTTACGACACCTTGTGAACCATCTAAATATGTATTAAACTCACACCGAAATGTGTATATCAGAAACAATTATCTTCGGTATAGAAAACCGTAATAGTCCTGGCTAGATACATTGTAAAATAATCAGATGACAAAAAGACACAAAAAAGTTTGAAAACCCCTACATATACATATGTATATGTTCACTAAAATTTAATTAACCTAAATGGGAAGTGGTCATTTTAGTGTAAAATGTAAACATTTTTAAGATACGATTTTAATTACTTTTAAACAGTTAATGTTATTAAAACAATTTTATACATAATCCCAAATTTATGATATAAAATCCCCTCTACCAAAAAACTTAAATTGGGTAACGCCGCTTCGAATTTTTAACAATTGAGCAATTGTCAAAAATCTACTTTTTAATCAAAAAGTTGTTTATTGAAACAACCTTCTTTTTTGTATCATGNGCATCTTTTAGGCGCATCAATATTACATAGTTACACCCCGAGCTAATAAAAGGGAGGTAATAATAAGAATACAAATATTGTGTAAGTACGCAGAAGTTACCGCTATCTGCTATGTTGTGAAAAAATTTCATAGATGTATCGATTACCAATAGCTCACTAGAACAAAATATGTATTCATTTCTACCAGGTGAGTATTTATATGTAGATTCAAAACTTTAAAGCCGTTTTTATCGAGTTTGTTTTGTTTGAGTTATGACTAGGGAATCATATCCCGCGCCATTTTTGCAGGATCAGAAACGAGGAACTACAGAAAAAAATGAAAAAGACGAATGCGAGTTGTGAACTTGCTCACCAAAGTGTTCGTCGTACATGGCTCTATTATATAACCCAGTAGATAATTTCAGGAGCTAAAAGCCCTTCCGAAAGGCCCTCCTGAGAGTCAAGAGGCCTTCCACTCTACATTCAATTCTCCTTTCTTTTCTGTATGGATTGGCATCAATTGAAGGGCTTCTTCTTTCGCTACCCATAAAAGGCCTTCCAGAAGGGCTTTTATAGGACGTACAGTGACGGGCAAAACTATAACATGGTGTAATACTTTTTACTTCAGCCATCGCTATCTTTCCAAGTTCTAACGACTTTCATACTTTTTTTGTATATTCTTTTGTTTCGCACTCATACATTTTTAAGAACTTTTTTACAATTTTCACGAAAAAAAGAACTATTAACACAATGTTCAGTAGCCTTTCGCTTTTTTATTTCCTGGATGCGATTCGGCATACCTTATTTGTGTCTATAAAAATTCTGGAGGTATATCCTCCCATATATCATTAGTTTGCTTTCACAGCTCATGTACTCCATTGGACGGACCTAAGTAAGCTGTGCTTTTAGTTGATTTTGCAAATTCTCGATGAGATTCATGTCCGCGGATTGTGGAGGTCATTTCAAATTAGTAAATTTTTGCTTTTGTATCCAGTCTTTGCGAACATGTGTATTGTGTTTTATGTGATTTTTCAGCGGAACCTCTCATTTTTTCGACTACATCTTGCAAATTTTGTTGAAATATGAACAGATACTATTCCTTACGCATAATGCGTACTAACGGACCAACAAAATTTTTGAAATACAACCCCAAACTATTATTGCCCGACCATTGTGATTCACAGTTTGCCTTACATGATGCACATGGGCTTAATTTGGGTCTTTGATCCAATACTATGCCCGGCCATCTGATTGAAAGCGATTAATTTAGTCTTGTCAGACCAAATAACCTTCAACTGAAACTTAAAAATGTGTTTTTTATTGCATTCTGAAAGGCCTAACATATCCCAATAGGCAACGGTCCGGTTTTCGTGCGATGCAGCAAAATGCTGCCACACTCGCACATGTATTTTGATCAAATTTGCTTTTTTCTTCTTTTTGATGCCTTTGCCCTCAATTTGGCAATTCTTCGCCTCGCTGTCTACTGATTTGCATTAAAGTTGAATACCTTAAGTGGCTGCACCGCTACTTGCTGTTAAGTTGACAAGATATCGGACGTAATAT
>NW_016194981.1:0-3086 GCF_001687245.7 Rhagoletis zephyria | reverse complement strand
ATAAATGAATTGCTACAATACGCGCCTGCAAGTATGCAACGGAAAAGCGTAAACGCAAGTTTAACAAGTTTTGGTGGCATGGAAAGCGCAGAATTTTGAGCGCTGAGAAAAACGAAAACGAAAGAAAAAATGTTTAAATTGTTTTGCTGAAAAGAATTGCAGGGCGGACGGCTAAATTTAAACTGAAGAATGTTTTAGAAAAAAATATAAATAAATAAAAATTTTAAGCAAAGTATATATATAGCCTTATTCAGAAAAAATAAAGTAGGTTTAAAGAGTTTTATAAATTCACGTTTTCATAAATTTTTCAATTTATGGACCCTTTTGAGAGCTACTTAATTTTTATGAATAAGGCAATAAGGCTATTAAAACTTATCATTGTTATAGCATTACCATTACCAATATAATTACTACATATTACCATTAACATTACCATTACCTTTACAATTACTACTACCATTACCATTACCATTACCACTACCATTACCAATGCCAGTACTATAACCATTACCGTTCCCATTACGATTACAATTACCATTTCCATTAACACTATATTCACCTTAACTATTATCATATGCATTACTATTACCATTATGATTACAATTACCATCACCATTACTATTATCATTACTATATCCACTAGTATTACGATTAAAATTACCATTTCCCTAACCATTAAAATTACCATTACCTTCCCTTTTTAAGTAAAAATTAATTTCATTTAAGTATTCAGAAAAAATGTGTGTCCCTTGAGTTTCTGCACTAACTACATGGAATTCCATCGCAATTCCACCACTTCCGCCAACTTGAATAACAGCGGTGCTCCTACTTCTCCCTCAGTTTCCGTACCATGCAGCTAACAAACTTTCCATAACTTCAACCTTGCAGTTCAATATCGAACTTCAATACTCTCAACTCGACTTCCAACTCTCTGGTGCATTCGAATTTCTATATAACATTTCTATACAGCGGACATTGCGTGTCCTCTAAAGGAACCTTCAAACTTTTTAAGTGTCTACATACACGCTGTGCCCCAAAGTTCCAGTGCAAAAGCAAGAGACAGCAAACGAACACAGCAGGAACTCGAAAACTTTTGAAGATGTCCAACAAGACACTAGCACTTCGGCATACTTCAGTGCACAGACACTGCACAGATGTACATATTTATGTATGTATGTACGAGTATGTATGTATTCGCAGTGTGGCGTTAGACTGCGGAAGGCGTGTACATAGCGATCAGGCTGCATATTTACACCGCAGGACACTTGCACACATTTTCTTCAGTTCAGCGGGTGGGCAAGTCAATAAACTTTTAAGGATATATGTTGGAAACTTGGGAAATGTTCGAATGGCGTGAGCTAGGGCAAATTCTGTTCATCTGTAATTTTGATTTCTTTTTTTTTATTGTGAGAGTTGGCTTTCTTTTATTGCTTGCAAGTGAAACGTAATAAGTGGGTGCTGTGTGGAGAGTAGTTAGCAAGTGTGACTTGGAAGTGCAGGTTTGTAGGGAAATTCCTAGTGAATTTGTAGAAATGTTATTGAAATCAATAATTTACTTAATTTTCGGGCTAACTTGCTTTTAGTGGTCGTTTGCTTAGCAGCGTGGTATGCTGCTTTTATGGGCCTTAGGTAGTGAGTTAGCGGTTTTGCACTAAATTTAATATAAATAAATATGACGAAAATGTAAAAAGAAGGGTTCTACAAAAATTTCAAAAAAAATTAATTTATTACATGTGTTTGCTTGAATGGACATTTTAAATTTAGGTTGATAAACTAAACGTGACTTTTTTTGAAATAAAAATAGTTTTTGTGACTAAAGGCCTAATTTTTCTTAATAAAAATTTTATGTTTCTAAATAAAAATTTTTCTTGATACAATTTTCCCAAAAGAAACTTAAATGTTTTCAAAGAAAAATTCAATATTTCAGAATAACTTTGTTTTAACCAAAAATTAATTTTTCAGTATAAAACCCCATTTTTTGTTTTAATATATAATTACAAAAGATTTTTCTAAATACAAAAAATAAAATTTTTCTGTATAAAACAGATTTCGCTTTAAATAAAAAATCAGATTATTGTTTTTTTTTTATAACAAAGTTTCGGCAATGAAAATATTTCTAAATAAATTAAAAAAATTTTTCTGAATATAATTAATATAATAAAATATACCGAAAAATAAATCGAAAAATATATCAAGAAATATATCGTTAAATTAATCGCTGAAAAACACATATGCCTTGTATGAGTATACATATCTCTGCCATCCTAACTCTACTCTGAAATGACTCTTCGCATACTTTTCTCTCTATCCACCTTTTTTCATATACTCACTTTTCGTATCGCCAAAATTCAAACAAGCACCAAGCACCACTGATTCGACTAAAAATCATACCAAGTTAATAAAATGATATGAGTTAAATTACGAGGTGTCGAAGCAGTTCATGAAGAATCTTTCACACAGCGCATTCACATATCCTTTATCCTCTGTTTACGTGCACTTGTAGCCAATTTTTAAGCCGCACAGCGCCGTAAAGTAGATGCCACTTCTCGAGTTGCCTGCCATTCGACGCATTTATTATTTAAGCGCACACGTAGCCTATAAAGCGGCTGATGCGCACGAAGATCAGGTGAATTTTTTTTTTTGGGTTATCCAACATCCTGCGAGCAACGAGTGTGTGTGCTTTTTGTATGTGCGTATGTGTGTGTAATGTCTATGTTTGTGGTTGCTTTGATTGCTTTATGCAGCCAATGAGTAGCCACATGCATATGGAATGAGGTCAAAGCAAAGGATTTGAAGAAATTTAAAAGAAATTCTGAAATGTGAAAGGATTGAAGGAATTTAAAAAAGAAAACAAATTTTTGATTTGCTGTAAATTTTGTGGAAGAAGTACGCAAAGTTAGAAGACAGAATTGGAAAACATAGATAAAATTTTACTAACTCAATTAGGCTCGCAGAATTTGCCAGACTTTCCGGGTTTTTTTGAAGAAAGTAACAATTTATAGCAAAAGTATGCAGCCAAAAATGCCAACTCCGCAAGCAAAATATTCTTGTAATAAAATTCTTTAAACGAGTGAACAACTCCTAAA
>NW_016194980.1:0-3086 GCF_001687245.7 Rhagoletis zephyria | reverse complement strand
ACTCTACTCGACCGGTCACTCGTTCACGAGAGCCGTGATTCGGCCCCAGATATAACACCTTTTCCAACTCATTTCAATTGAAATCCATCTTTTGATAAGTAATTCATTTAACTCACTATATTATTTCAATTTAACCTTTACAACAGATGACAGCCCTTTTAAACACCTCAAGAATATCTAAATGTCCGAAATAAGGATTTTATAACACTTTCATTTGACGTCCATATTTTATAGTTGCCTATTGTTTTAACCCATATTGTGAGACATATCTCAATTATCTAATTTTGAGTATTATTTAATTCAAGTTGACTTTGATTTTGTGAATAGGTGCCAACCTCCCTACATTTAGTGAAGAAAAAAAAAAACAAACATTTTCAAGCCTATTTCGATTGGTACCCATCTAAAATTATTGGTTTAACTTTTCAAATAATTTCAATTTATTCTTTTTAAAAATGGCAACTCTTTTCAAAAACTACAACTTTATTGCACACAAAATGTATTTAACAAACTGTGATTGAATTTGACATTGCTCTCAGAAGAACCATCCTATAAAGTCAAATTGATAAAAAATTGTTTGAATTTGGAATCGTTTGTTTACATTTTTTGGCATAATAGTACCCTATAAGAGAGCCGAGCTGAGTTGTCAATCACACCTACAGACCGAGCGCTCTAATTTGACAACTCACCTTTGAAAATCAAACGAACGGTGCACATCTGATAGCATTGACTATTAAATAATTTGAGTTTAATTGCTTACGGGTGGTTTTCGAAAAAGTAAAACCTTAGATAACATTCTTCATAAAGTTCGTTGAAAATGCTAAATACATAAAATAATTTGTGTCTAAAATACGGCCATGTATATATGTGTGTGTATGTAAAAGATTTTCAGATTTTTGGGAAGTGCATTTAACGAATTTTTAAATATATACACAAAAATGATATTTTCAATGGATCTTAAGCGAAAATTTCGTAAATTTTTTTTGGAAACTGGGCGTGACGCGCCCACTTTTGTAAAATATTAGTATCTCGAAAACCACTTCACCAATCTGTACCAAGTTTGATATACACATCACGCCTGACCTTCATTAATACTGTCTTGAAATCGGACAAAAACCACGCCCTCTACACTGAAAATAAAATTTCGTAAAAGTGCTACGAAAAACTTTCGTAGTGTTGGTTTTTGTACAATGTACGAAACTTTCGTTCATAATACGAACACATTTTTCACAACGAAACAAGATTTTACGAACCATTCGTAAATATAACGAAAGGACTTTCGTAAAGACTTTTTTCAGTACAATTTACAAAATTTTTCGTTTATATTATATCTGTGGTCACAAGGCATAACCGCACAACTCGAGTTATGTCGAAATCGGGTTAATATAATATTTGGAATCTCCGTATTCGATTTCATATTGTGTCAAAATTTTACGGAAATTGGTTCAAGGGTTAACTAGATATTAAGGAGAGAAAAATAGCACATCTCAAATTGATTGCTGTTAGCACAGGGAATAACAACACATCTCGGTTCGTGGATAACGGTTCATTCTCAGTTCACTTGTGTCTTTATAATCAGAGTTACAGATAGAAACTTAATACATTGAGGAGGGTGATCAAAATTCGAGTCAACCTATTGCTAAGCATACTAGAAAAGAGCAACAATGCAACCGAAATTCGGGTAAATCATACATCACAAAAAAGGGGAAAGAAATTGGCGGTAGGAAATGTATACCTCTGGGATGTTGCCGAAAGAAATGCTCTCTTATATTACCGTTTGAAAAACAAAAGCAGATTTTTGAAGAATATTGGAACAAGGGGACGTATCAAGCGAGACTACTTTTTATTTGTGGACTTATTGAAATCGGCGAAAAGCTAACACAAAAAGTATCGACGTCAATCAGATCAAAAAATCGACGAATCTCGAATTATTATTATGTGAATATTGATAGGGACAAAGTAAATATTTGCAAAGGATGTTTTTAAGGTGCTTCGGTGAAACGAACAGTTTTTTAAGAACGGCNAAGCGAGACTACTTTTTATTTGTGGACTTATTGAAATCGGCGAAAAGCTAACACAAAAAGTATCGACGTCAATCAGATCAAAAAATCGACGAATCTCGAATTATTATTATGTGAATATTGATAGGGACAAAGTAAATATTTGCAAAGGATGTTTTTTAAGGTGCTTCGGTGAAACGAACAGTTTTTTAAGGACGGCGATTGAAAAGAAGCTGAATTATCCAAAATCCCCATTGGTCGACAAAAGAGGTAAATCAGAGCCGAAAAATAAACTTAGTGAATCCGAAATTGAAACTATAAAACGGCACATTAAAAGTTTCCCTGCCTACGAGTCATTATTGTCGACGTGACTCCAGTGCAAAATATTTAAGCAGCGATATNTGAATTATCCAAAATCCCCATTGGTCGACAAAAGAGGTAAATCAGAGCCGAAAAATAAACTTAGTGAATCCGAAATTGAAACTATAAAACGGCACATTAAAAGTTTCCCTGCCTACGAGAGTCATTATTGTCGACGTGACTCCAGTGCAAAATATTTAAGCTGCGATTTGTCTATAGCAAAAATGTATGACCTGTACCGCAAAGATGTTGAAGCTCCAATTAGTTTGTCGAAATATTCAGAAATATTCCACACAATGAACTTAAAATTCAAACCACCAAAACTTGATACGTGTAATAAATGCGACTACTTCAAAGCTCAATTAGACTCCATCAATAAAAATGGGCCCGAATATATAACAATTAAAGAAAAACAGGAATTGCATCATAAAGATGCAGATATAGCATTCAGGTCTAAGAGTTTCGACAAAGATTTGGCTAGAACGCACAAAAATATTAAAACGTATACGTTTGATTTACAACAAGTATTGCCAACCCCTTATTTGACGACTTCGGTTTGCTACTATAAAAGGCAATTGAATACTTATAATCTAACCATCTATGATTGTGAAACAAATAAGGCCTTTTGTTATATGTGGCATGAAGGAATAGCTCAGCGGGGTGCTAACGAAATCTCTACCTGTATATTTCAACATTTGAGTGCCTTATCAATAGACCCAATTGTCGATA
>NW_016194979.1:0-3086 GCF_001687245.7 Rhagoletis zephyria | reverse complement strand
AGCTGCGCGAATGGTTCTTCAGCGAGATCACAAGACTCTGCTAGCGCGTAAAGTGGACCACGTAAGAAGGGCATGCAAAAAAAAAACAAAAAGAAGTGAATGCCAATCAGTGAAGCAAAACCATCAAAATCTATTTGCAATTCTAATTCAACTTTCAGTGTATTTATATGTATGTACATATGTGCGTATGTATGATGATTGTATGCTTGTGAGTGTTTATGTTTTGCATGCATAAATAAATTATGCAATGATGTTTGATGCGAAATGACGGCATTAATTTTGTTATGCGCATAAAAGTGGAAGTGGTGAGAAACAAACAAAATAAAAATTGTTGAAAATCCCAAATAAAAAATTTATATTGCAGCTCAACCAAATTTAAGTGAAAAATACCAATATTTTTACAGAAAAACTTGAGCACATACAAGCAAATAAAGTTGTATTTATGATTTTCAAAATCAATAAAGTAGAATGAAAAGTGTTTACTTATATAACGATTCTTAAAAAAAATGGAAAGTGCAAGAAAACAGCAAAGTGCATAACTCGAAATTTCTAAANATAGAAAGAACGAATTTTGCGAAGTTGAATTTACAGCAGGCATAAATTGGATTGCTGAAGATCTTAAAGAAAGGTAAGTGGGGGAAAAAATAAATAATAGCCCTACAATGTTTTTTTTTTTGGGTTTGAGAATTTTATTAGTACTTAGTTTAAATTTACGTAGCAAATTATTTATGCAACTTTTTTCTTATAAAATGTTTCCTAGATTTAATATTATACGATCTAAATAAAAGCATACTGAAGATTTAGTGATTTTTGGTAAGGTCCATCAATTCACTTCCCACTGACGTTCAAACTCAATCGTTCATTATACTACCTTTTAACTGGTTTTCAATCCACTCAACTACGAATATATTCAAGCCGATTGTTAAAGAGCTAACCCGCATACCTATCCTTGCAAAGCCATGACAGCAGTTCGGATAATGTTCCGTCTCCTTGTATACCTAAAGACAGAAACGGCAGCCTAAAGCTGTCTGCAGTCCCATCTTCTCAATGTAACACAATATGTAGCTAGACCCTTTGAGTCTGTGAACAACAGGAATTTTGCGCAGCTGCTGACCCTCGATGCTTCGCTGTCATTACTGAGCGAATTTATGATCCAATTTCTTACTGTTTAGGCGCGACTGCTAACGGGCGCATAAATGCATGCTATGCACTGCTGGATATGCAAACATTTCCGTCATGTAATTTAAGAAATTTTTGCACATACACTTCTCAACCGCCATGTAATAAAAATTTCTTAAGTTATAATTCGATGGCACTTCATAGTTTGCTCGGCCTAGTCTGGTGCATTCTGCGGACAATGGTTTCGGAGTTTTTTTGCGGACTCTACGTGGCTTCCAACCATCTGTTATCGTGATTACCATTGGCTCCTACCTGCCATTTTTGTTCGAATAAAATTTTTTTTTTTATAAATACATGCTAACATACTGGTCTTCCCTCTCACTGAGTTATTCACTTACGGTGGAATCAATGGTGGAAGATGCGACTGCGATAACTAGTAAGAGAACATCAGTGAATTCTGGCCCTGTATCAATTTTGAGGACATACAAGGGACGTAAAGACCTCCAGCGAATAGAGACAATAAGTTGCGCCCAGATGATGTAGGAAAGGCTTCTGTATAGCATACAGCGACTATTTTATGAAGACTAGTTAGCAGATTCAGTGCGAGTTCTCGCAATGCCACAAGTAAAAGTGGTTTGGCTGCTGAGTTTGAGATTTGGCCTGGATAATGTTAACTGTAAGTGAGTTGGTTATTTACCTCTGAATATTGGTTACTGGATAATATATAAACATAAGTTGGACAGACGCATCAAGTCGCAGAAAGTCAGATGTTGAGCATACCAACTGGTTAATGATCAGATAAAATTCACACTAGAGCTCGAAACGTCGACCTCGGTTTACTTGATGCCAGAGACACAAAGAAATCGTGAATTCAAACACTTTTGATCAGCATTTACTGAGATGGCAATACACTTATTTTCCCTAAATCAGACCTCAAATACTTTCATTTGGAAATACCAGAGTAATTTGCAGGCCTGAATTTGAGGTTTATGGGGATTTTTTCGCAGAGCCTTGGGAGGCAACGCCTTCCATTAATTTTTGTTTCATCTGCGAAAAAGTTCTCTTGCTTCCCGTTTAGACCCATCTGAAGAGATATATAGAGATGAAGCATGGTCAACAATCCACTCGGACGCAGTGCAGTAGCCGTGATGCGCTCATAGCTTCGAGGAACCGCAAAGTGCCTAAAGTTCGAAATAAACTTTTAGCCGAATTGCACAACGCGCTCCACTAAACAAGGACACCATACTAAAAATTGGTTGTTTGAAAACTTAATTTGATTAAATTGATAAGATAAATTAAATATTGCAATATGGATATCAAACTTAAGAGGTATAGGAAAGTTTACTGGCAAAAATATTTTTGAGGAGCGTTGCCAACTGTTTGAAAAATTGTATTCAATAATTAAATTGATATAGAGAAATATTACAATGCGGGTATCAAACTAAAGAGGTTTAAGAAAGTTTGCTGATAAAAATATTTTTATAGCGGGTTGCCACCTACTTGAAAAATTTTATAAGATAAGGTTAATACCGAATTAATACAGCTTTGAAGAAAGTGCGCGATAAATAGGGTCGAGTTATAAGATTATAAATTACATTTACAGGATTAAATACCTTTGAAAATATATTACCTAACACCCCTATTAAAAAAAAAAAAATAAAATTAATTATGTTTCATAAATCGAAAATAAATATCTTCAATCTATATATTTTATCTTTTATAAACTTTTAGGGCGCAGTGAAGCACGTACTTTCATTTAGTTTTAAGTTAACTAAAAGTTATATATTTAATCGAAATCCCACAAAAAATCTAACTATAAGTGGATAATTTTTCTTTATCAATTGATATCTTTTTCTGCAGAGTAGCCATACAAACTAACACACACGCATACATCCACATGTATTTACAGGAAATTCGGTGTTACGGCAATTTTCGTGTTATTTTATTTTAAAAATGATTAAAGCCGC
>NW_016194977.1:0-3086 GCF_001687245.7 Rhagoletis zephyria | reverse complement strand
GCAATTTCACAAAATCTACATACAACGACACGAAAATGTCAGGTGAGTATGTGGATATATGTATATATACATACTTATACATATGTGTACATTAGGGTGGTGCAATTTCGTTTTTCTATGCCTGAACTGAAACATATCGAAAATAAGTTGACCAGTATTTTTTAATTCCAAATCATATGTGTTTCATATCAGGAAAATTAAATTTTTTCGTTGAATTGCTATAAAATCGTTAAAAATAATTTTTTGTATCAAACAAAAATATTACTTTTCACAAATCTTCAAACAATAAAATAATGTTGCATATTTAATTCTTAAATTTTACTAACAACTTTTTGATAACCGATAATCTCATCTCTTATTTAAGAAAAGAGACTAGTTTATGTGTTCGTAACCACATCACGCAAGCTTTGCAAAAATAGTAAAATTAAGTTTTCAGCATAATTTTATTGTTGGAAGATAAAAAAAATTATTTCTCCATATATATAAAAAATACGATTATCGTTATTTTCCGTTCTCTATAATTCTTTGGATGGCAGCAAAAAAAAATTCTAAAAATTCGATATTACTGTGTATTTTTGGACCACCTTAATGTACAAATATATATAAAAAAATAGCAATCGAAAATCTAATGTAAGGAAAGGAAACCGCAAATCTTACAACCCTAAAACAGTTCATTTTTTTCTTCCTTTATTTGTGCACCAATGTCATATTTATGTTCTCGTCATAACATTTGCAAAAAAAGCGGCTTTGTGAGCTGAAACATGCATGTTGATAATAAGATAAATTTGATTGGATTTACGTGCTGTCAACTGACTGGCCGCTTTTCGAATTTATGGCAAGCCTCTTTGCCACAGTGAAAATCGCTTCCACAAAGCTTATCGATTTCTTGTTTTTACTTTCAAGCGAATTCTCATAAATGCTTTCAAAAATCGTAGGCTGGCTCCACATCCTCCTCTGATTCGCTACTACTTTAGTTCTTCACTTTAGAAATGTTGTCTTCTTACTGCCCCCGCCTTAGGGTTTGTGCGAAACGGGCTATGAGAAGTCTCTATACCTGTCTCGCACCTGTGCCGGTTAGTCTAGTCTATTCTGAAGACCCAAGCGAGCTGTTCGCAGTGACCAACAATTTCTATAATTATGATAAGCAAGTAAATTGTGTCGAACTTTTTTAGTTTGTTCAAATAAGCTGATGGCAATTAATTTTAACTAGTTAAACCGCATGGCGTTAACCGTCAAAATAGAACTACATTTTTTTGAACAGGTGGCAACCCTAATGAAAAACATTTTCAAAGTAAAGTTTTCATAAAATATTTCATTTAACTTAAATTCAATTTTTCAATTAGGTGGCAACCCTCTTTAAAGGTGTTTCCAACATATACATATATCTCTTCCGTCGGACATTAGGGGTATTCTCTGAGTCTTGCAAAGCCCTTGCACGGTGCACGGATTGCACGGTTTGCAAAGCTGTCCCATACGAAAACCGGTTTTTACCGTGCAATCCGTGCAATATGTGCACAATGCAAGGCCTTTGCAAGACTCAGAGAATATCCCTATTGTGATATATATATATATATATATATATTTCAGTTTCCGAATTTAGTTGAATTTGATTTTTTAAACACGTGGCAACTATCATTAATGCAGTGCAGAAATAAACGTTTTTCAAACCCATTTCGATTGTTACCAATCTTTTAATAATTCATCTAAATTACTAAATTATTTGGATTTAATCTTTTCAACAGGTGGCAAGCTTCTTCAAACACCTAAAAAGTTCCCAATATTAAAACTAAAGATTTCGTAACATATTCGTGTGACATCAGTATTTTATAAAAAAAAGTGTAGTAGAATTTTGTAAATAATTAAAACAAAAAATTTTTGTTCGTAAATATATGTAGTTCACACTGTAACAAAAATTATGTAACTAAAAGTTTACAATTTCGCACAAAACTTTAGAAAATTTAACAAAACGAAAGCGATATAAAACGCTTTTAGTTTGATAAAAGTTTTGAAACAGGTGACAAGGCTGTCCAAAATTAAAACTTCTTTGAAACCAACATCTTTTTGGACTTTCTGCATTCTATGCGAGATTTTATGCGAGTATACCTAATGCGGTTGAGGGCAAGAACAAACTTTTTTCACCTTACAGTTTAGAATACAGCTCCCAACAAAAATCATAAGAAATATTTGTCATTATTTCTGTTGCATAAAAAAGCACTTTGTTTTTGCTGGAAAATTTCTTGAAAAAATGAATATACGACCTTTTTTTCCTTGAAAGCGACAAACTGATTTAAGAAAGTTTGATAGAAGAAATTTTTTTTCCATTTCATTTTTTGCTTTTCTTGAAAGCTGAAAATTTAAATAATATCTCTTTTAGATATATACGAAAACTTTAGTATATTAAACAAATGAATAGCTCCTGAAGATGCTAAAAGGTATTAGCGAAAAGTTGGGCTATTTCCTCAGAATTTTAGTTTTTTTCGTAAGTACCTTTACACATTCGAACATTTTCAAAAAAGAACATCTCATAGTTACATATTAGCTGAATATCACCCAGCAAGTATTTATTGGCCCTGCTAAGCGGCTGCTCACCACTCGCTATCCTCATTCTATTTATTCAATATTTTCTTCGTATGCAATTTGTTGTTCTAACAACTTCGAGTATATGTACTTGTAATTCAGTTCGCTCATGGTCCATTAGTCCTGAAGGTTAAATTTTCTACACTCTAATTCATAAAAAAATTATTCCAGGTGACATGCTATGTAATAAATCATTAGCATCATTATTTATTTATGTGAAGCTATGTATGCATGTATGCATACGAGCACACGCACATACACATGCATGTACATAAGTCCCACCGATTGCGCATTTCCTCTTATCCATTTTAAGGGTTTTTGTAATTTCATGGAGTGAGCAACAATTTTCTTACGATTTCCTATTCGCACGCATTCATATATATGTACATTCAAAATTTAACAAGTTACAGTTTTTTTTTCTTTCTTTTGCTATAAGACTTCACATTTACGCGCTACTTAGGAGGGCGCACAGTGTGGCGGCACAAAGTGAATCGCGCCAAAGTGATTAT
>NW_016194976.1:2900-3087 GCF_001687245.7 Rhagoletis zephyria | reverse complement strand
ATTCTTGGGACATTGGATGCTGTACCCGAGTGGCCAGATTGGAAAAAAAAGCTACCTTTCAACTCTAATAACTCGTAAACTATCAGTTTTCGTAAAAAATTGTATATAACAAAAATGGTTATACTGGTCGATATCTTTACGAAAGTGCAGCATTTAACCCTTTAATGCAGAGTCTGTCATATATGAA
>NW_016194976.1:2646-2874 GCF_001687245.7 Rhagoletis zephyria | reverse complement strand
TTTAATGCAGAGTCTGTCATATATGAAACGCTTTTTAACCCTTTCAAAGCAGAGGCAAAATGGTTCTCAATATGTTTTCAACGTACTTTTTATTTATTTTTATTTTTATTTTTAATATTTTTATTTTTTTATTTTATTTTTTTGTTTATGTTTTTTTATTATTATTTTACTATGGAAAAATTTTCTACGATTAATATCTACGTCAACATGAGGAAAAGCACGTTCAAA
>NW_016194976.1:0-2397 GCF_001687245.7 Rhagoletis zephyria | reverse complement strand
TTAAATTTAAAAAATTAAATTACTACACCATTTAAATTAATTAGTGTGTAGTCCAGTTTTGTTTTGCAGAAGTTTCGTTAGTATACACTTCAGTTTTTACACATTGAATATATCTGCATATTTATATATTTACGCGTATCTATTTACATTTATTTATGTACAGGTCTACAAAATCTTATTACTNATAACATGATTGAGAGAATATTCTATCATTCTTGGACAAATAAGATAGCACATTCAACAATTGAGTAGTCCACTTGCAAAGTGCGCTATGTAATTTTTTTTTAGATTTTTAGTTTTTGGTGGGTTTCATGCCCACTAACAGCAGAGTCAAAAAATTTTTCTATATTCTGAAAAAATAGCATGAAATGTTAACTTCTCTTGCAAAAATCCCTATAATACTTATTTATACACTTTCAAACGTCTCCTCTTTGTATGAACTTAGAAAACTGCAAGAAAACGTGGTAGTTTCGGTGCCTAGTGGAAGAGGTCGCAAAAAGAAGCAAACCAATCTTCCTAGAGGAGAGAACGCGAAAACCTAAAAAAAGCTAGCTATGTAAAAGTTACTGTTTCAAAACTTGCAGTATTAATTTTTTAAATATAAAATTTGCAAATCAACCATACTGCAATTTTATTTTTTTAATGGTATTAGGCTCTTATTTATCCAAATTTTCAGGTAATAAAAAAAGATACAGTTCGGCTGTTACTTGTTGTCGTATACGTTTTTTATTAATTTATGGTTTACTTTTATAAAATCACATAACGCTGTTTGCAAGTGGACTACTCATATATTCATTAAAAGATAATTTGTCAACCGTCTGAAATAAAAAAGATTTAAATCAGAAGGATAAAATAGTATTGTGTTATTAATTCAAAAGTAAATAATTGTAGTTCAATGACGAGGGGAGGGGGCGGATCTATCCCCTAATATCCCCCCTGGCTACGCCACTGCCATATATACATTATTGTAAAAGTTATTGGATAGCCAAACACGTGCACCCAGTTGAGTACGAAAAGTACATGTGCATGTATGTACGCATGTTATTTTTTTCCACAAAACATAATTGCGAACATCGTCACAAATTGACAGTAGGAATCAGGCATGCCAACTCATTTTATCTTTCCCCCGTTGGCCACTGCGAAATTTCCCGATTTTCGGTGAAATTACCCGCACTGGCATGATTCCATTAAAAAAAAAAAAACAAATCTTTTAATTCAATCGCTTAAATTTATTAAGAAATGTACATTAGGCTGAGTCGATTTTGTATGGGAGAAAATAAAAGGCATTTGACTGTATTGTAATAGTAATATTATGATGTCCTAGTCTAAGCCAATTGTTATTGGCCAAGAAAGATTAATTTAAAACTTATCTTCAGCCCGCGCAATTGAATCAAAGTGTATGAATTTTGAAAATAAAACTTTGGCTTGTAATATCTATGGAATTGTTAAAAAAAGTACGATATAATTAATTTAATTAATTTATTATTTTCCAATAAGTCTACAAGTTTTTTAGATATTAAGATAAAACTTACAAAAACTATAATTTTCCCTTATGCATTTTCATTCTTTCTTCATTACTTCAGCAACCAAGTGAAAAATGTAAAAAAGTGAGACGAAATTTATTTCAAACCTTTTAATCTTTTCGGATGTTTATATAATACTAAACGGACCATGGACTTAGTAACGCCGATTTGGTCAGTTTTCAAGATCGTGGTGTATGAAGTCAAACATGTATTGTCAATGATTAGGAATCGTTTGATAAGTTAATAGTAGTTTCAAGCGTATAAGTATTAACATAATAAAATTAGGGTGATAAACGCCCATTTTAAGTCCATTTATGCAGTCCTGAAAATTGGTGCGGAATGGTTTCATTAGTCACCGAAGAAGCACATTTTTGCCGTTTTCTAAATTTGCCGTTATATGAAAGTAGGGGGCGTGCAATAAGTGTTTCGATATACATACTTAAATATTTTAGTTAATTCCATTATGTAAAAAAAAGTGACTGTAGGTAAATGCCTCTCCAATTGGACGATATTGCTTTGCATTCAGCTTGAACGAAAAAAGTCACTCCCTGACACACTTTTCTGTAATCCGGTTCTTTCATTTAAAGGTTATTTATACAATTGAAGAGACTTTTCTTTAGAAATAAACTGGAGATCCACTTGAGTTTTTATACCCGACCGCACTTGTGCACAAGGGTATATTAATTTTGTTCACATAACGGTTGTTTGTAACAGCCAAAACGAATCGAGATAGATATAGACAAATGTATACATAAATGATCAGAATGAAAAGAGAAATCGATTAAGCGGTGNTTTTCTTTAGAAATAAACTGGAGATCCACTTGAGTTTTTATACCCGACCGCACTTGTGCACAAGGGTATATTAATTTTGTTC
>NW_016194975.1:0-3087 GCF_001687245.7 Rhagoletis zephyria | reverse complement strand
CGAGGAATTACGATCTAAATAAGAGGGCGATTCTCGCAACTGGCTTCGGAAGACAAACCTTTGTAAGACAATTGTCAATTGTGGCACTATTTACTGAAAACTACTTTTCTGTCTTTCGAAACACTAATTGAAAGATCTGCTAACGCGGAGGTCTGAGCGTTATTCTGTTTGTCCTTTAGCAGAATGCGACCTTATGAAATCAATAACAGTAGATCACCGTTACATCAGCAACAACAACAGCAAGGGCACTGGCAATATAAATATATCATAAGTTAACTGTTATAGTTACATGCTTCTACATATGTATGCCCCTATGTATGCATATTCCTCTTATGCCGTTCGAATCAATTCAATTGCTGGCATTGTACTGTTTATAGCCTTTTCCTGTATCAAGACTCGCACAATCTTTATTGCTACCACAACTTTTGTTGCCGTTGCCGTTGCCGCTGCCGCTGCTGACACGAATGCTGCAAACACTTCCTCTTTCATTGGTGTGGAGGCAAAACCTTTCATGCCATGCCGTTTGCCTCCAAACGCCAACAGTCGATGGTTGCGCGGCCACTCTACTAGCGTTCGCTACGAGGTGAGGCTGATTTTGAGGCTGTGGCTGTGGCATCGAACAGCGGCGCTTGAGGTACAAAACTTTGCTCATTTATTTGCGGTTATTAAATAAGTTAAGTTTCGTTGTAACTACAACAAACATCAGTACAACGGGCAACAACGGCACAAACAAAAACTAATAAATAAACAGTAAGCTGTTATGCAGCAAAAAAAAAAAAACAAATGCAAACAACAACCACATGGCAAAAACATCGTTTATAACAATAGAAATAATGGCCTGCTTTCGCAAACTGCTTTGCTACACTTCGCTAACGAAGGCAGCAACAGCGGTGAGGCGTGCAACAGCAGCCATCGTGCAACAGCGCTTCCACCGCTTCCACCGCTCACTGCTCAATACATAATCAACTTGCAACAGGAAGTTTAGCCAACCAGCTTAGCAACGAGCAGCAGGGAAATCAAAGGCACAAATGTATGTTTGTATATGTATTGCTTTTGTTGTTGTCGTTGCTGCATGGTGGTATGCTGCTGACAATGCGCCACACTTTCCATTCATGCCACATGCGAGTGCTGAGCGAATAAGTTGTGGCAAGCGCGATTTAAGCAGGCGGGAGCAGCGTTGACTCTGGCGTGTGTATTTGTGGTGGTTGTTGCCGCAATCTGAATTATTATTGCCACTATTCGCCATTGCATCTGCAGCCGCAGCCTTCACTGGTTGAATTTCTTGCCTTCGCAATCGCTGTTTTTTTTACTTTTTTGTTCTGCATCGCGCTCGGCCTTCCCTCGTGCCCTCCACTCCACCCCAGCTGCAATGCCTTTCATACGTCTTGTGCTACAGATTTTGTGCCACGCCAAATCCACATGCCCCCGCCAGTAACTGCTACCGCAATTGCCACCGTTGGCTGGCAAGTCTTTCTTGTGGATACCAACTTTTGCTCAGCCAACTCTTCAGCGCCTCCAACTAACTCGGTTGGCTCTTCTTTCTTAAAGCTGTGGCAATACGCCAATAACGTGACTTATTACTTTCGTAACTCATTTTGCCGGCTTGTTGTGCCAATGCTGCTACTGCTGCTGCTGCTGCTGCTATTGTTTTTTGTTGCTATGTTAATAATATTTTTCTCAATTGTTGCTTGCGTTTTTGTTGTTGTTGTTGGCACTGAGCACAGTTAGCAATAGTTGGTAATTACTTTTTGTTCGGCAACATTCTCCCTTTGCCAGCAACGCCAACTGTTTTGCGTTTTTCCTTTTTTCTTCGTTTTCTTTGTTTCATACTCGAATGCTCTTCATTTTTGCTGTTGTTGTTTTCTTATAAACTTCCTTCTGCCACTCAAAGTATTCCTCGCACTTTTCTTGCGTGTTTGCCAATAGTTTTCTATTTTCTATTCTAGCAATTTTCGTTTTTTATTTCTTGCGTTCGGTTTCTCGGCTTAAGTTTCCCTCAACTGGATTTTCTATGGATTTATTTGCTTTTTTTTACACTTGAAGTTATTGTTGTTATATCTCCAAAAGTTTGCTTAAACTTTTCGTCGCTCTTACATTCTCGTTATGAAATCTGTTAGTCCTGCGAAGTGTTAATAATTGTGCAATCAATATTTCTTTTCTCGACTTTCATACTTACTACTTGTTGAATTGGCGTGATTAAATAAAAGTTTGAAATGTTCGTCGCTTACGATATTTACTTGGTGCTCTTTGTTTTTCGGTTATTAGAAGAATCCTAGGTTGTAATTGATAAAAAATAGCTTTCAAGAAAATATATTTCTCAGGTTCGTTTGTTTTGTAGCAGCTTGAAAAATTTGCCCCATAGATACAAAGAGATAGGGATAGAGATCGAGATCGAGATAGNGAGATAGAGATAGAGATAGAGATAGAGATAGAGATAGAGATAGAGATAGAGATAGAGATAGAGATAGAGATAGAGATAGAGATAGAGATAGAGATAGAGATAGAGATAGAGATAGAGATAGAGATAGAGATAGAGATAGAGATAGAGATAGAGATAGAGATAGAGATAGAGATAGAGATAGAGATAGAGATAGAGATAGAGATAGAGATAGAGATAGAGATAGAGATAGAGATAGGGATAGAGATAAAGACACGCACTTAGTTTCTTATATTAGAATGGATGCGTTCAATGTTGTAACTGTATCTTTATGTTCCTATATTATCTTATATTGAAATTAAATTCTGATTTAAGCAACATCGAAAAACCAAATATTTTTTACACTTAATACACTTAAATTAATTCAGCTCGCATAAAACACCTAGAAATCACTTCGATTCGATACATATTTACAGCATTTTTAAATGCTAATTGTGTTAACGAACTGCAGCTGTAAACATATAAATAACTAATTTAATTTTACGCTTTACATCTGAGTAGTACCATTAATGATTTGATTGTCACTCTGTGTACTTAACACTAAGTATTGTACTTTTTGCTGTTAACTAACTACAACACTTTGCTTTGCGCCAAAAGTATCTATTTATATTTGTTGTTGTGATTTTCTGCGCTTTATTTCGCTTCGCCTG
>NW_016194973.1:0-3087 GCF_001687245.7 Rhagoletis zephyria | reverse complement strand
TATGAGCGGGGATTTGATGAGCAGCAGGTTACTCCTTTGAGTAATTGTAATTTTTTTACTTCTCCAACTTCTTGGTATTTAAAATTGGGAGGAGACGTTTGGGAGAATTGAGGGTTTATGTAAAAACGCCTCGCGAAATGAAATTCTGCGGCAAACTTAAAAGTATGTACATATATATGTATTGGCGAAAATCGTTTTCTGAGTATGCAACACGTCGGAGGTTGTGTGAAGGGATATTGAAAGACAATCTTTCTAGGAGAGAAGGGCAATCAATTCCGCCTACCAAAACGTTAACGAGAAAATTACAAGAAAAAAATCAGCACCGCGACTGTGAATAGATTTTAGATGCAGAAGCTGACAACGTGCCTCGTATGAGGGTATAGGGTCCCTAAAGTTCAGCGAGCGGAGAGCGGAGTTTATAAAACTTTTTTGAACTCTCTCGACCACTTGTGCGACAAGCGGGTCGATCATTGTCTTGTTGGAAGATATGTGACCCACGGCTGGTTGCCCAATCCAGCCTTTCTCCGCAATCACGCGCTTCAATCACTCAGTTGGTATCTGTAGAGAGATTTGCAGATCGTCTGACCATTTTTCAGAAGCACAGATGGCACATAATTCCTTTCTGGTAACACCAAATGCAGAGCATTACCTCGCTGCCACGGATATTTGGCTTTGCTGTCGATGTCCCAGGTTCCACAGGCTTAACATACGCCTCCTGGTGCTTTGTATTGTTGTATCGAGTCCATTTTTCATGGCTGGTGACAATAGAATCCAAGTTTCCGACTTCCTGGACTATACCAATGGTTTTCAATCGCAACTGTAGTCAGAACCAGTACTTACAGGTTGAAATTGATGGGACATCTCACACAGTAGCCGATGACTTTCTGCTGCACTTTTCTTCGTCCAGCAGAAAATCTATAATGGTTTCTTGTGTGAACAAATGAACATTTCACGGCTATCTTAGGACTATTTCAAAACCATTTCGGGGCTTATTCGGCACTATTTCGGGGCTAGTTCAGGATCATTCCGGGACCATATCAGGACTTGTTCTGGACCATTTCGAAGCTACCTCAGGACTATCTCGGGAAGATTTTGGGACTAGTTCGTATTCATTTTAGTTTAGTTCTGGACTATTTAGCAAAATTTTCGGTCTGTTCAGGACTATTTGAGAACAATTTCGGGACTAGTTCCAGACTATTTCATTTAGTTTAGTTAGGTCAGGACTATTTAGCAAAATTTTCGGTCTACCGTTTTAAGACTAGTTCCAGATAATTTCGGGACAAATTCAAGGCTTTTTCGACAATTCGGGATCTGTTCAGGACTATTTCAGGACAATTTCGGGACTAGTTCCAGACTATTTCATTTCGGAGCTATTCCAGAACCATTTCGAGACCAGTGCACGAGTATTTCTGGGACAATTTATGGCTAGTTCTGAACTATTTCATTTCGGCGGTATTCCAGAATCATTTCGAGACCAGTGTACGAGTATTTCGGTATAATTTTTGGACCATAGTAAGAGTCCATTTCACAACTGTCTCAAGATTTATTCGAGATCATTTCGGGAAAAGTCACGACTACTTCAGAGTCACTTCAGGACTACTTCTGAACAGTTTTGGGACTATTCGTTGTAGTTCGAAACTAGTTACCTAGTTGATCCTAAAATAGTGCTGAACCCTTCCCGAAGTGGTTATGAAAAAGTCGTGTCCTGGTCCCGACAAAATGAATTTAAATCAGCCAGAAATTAGTTGACAAAAAAAAAGTGCTGGAGCATCCTAATGCTCATCCCAATGCGTGCCCCTCCTCATAAGTTAAATATCTTTAAAGAATCATAATTTCGTATCGAAAACTCAATGAGATAATTATAGGGTCACAAGGGTTACCGGAACAAAGGCAAAAATGCTCATTTCACGCAGCTCGGAAACACAAATAAGAAGGCGCTTCGCTTCCTTCTGCTTTGCAAAAACATAACAGGAAAACTGTAATAAGCTTGGAACTATCTCACCGCAAAATCTATGAAATCAGCAAAACTAATTCATAAAGAATACATATATTTAAGGCAAAGCAGAGTAAAAAGGATAAGTAGTAAAATTTCCATAAACACAAACGCTAACAAGGGATTTTAATGGCAAGGATGCAAACGAGAGATACTTAACTGAGCGCGTGCTCATTCAATGCAATGAATAGGGATGAGTGAAAATTTGTCAGCACTTGGCGCTAAGGCGATACATATGTATGTAAGCAGCAGGCTTAGAATTAGTGAAGGAACAAAAAAAAAGAAAAGAAAATTGCAGTTCTTATCACTTGGACATAACAGCATGTGTACCCACATACATAAATATGTTTTTATGATTGCCTATCTATATNCAGCCTAAAAAAAAAAAGTAGTTGCCGAGGACTGCACTAACTGTGGGCACTACCAGATTCGATGCGCTCATTTTCAAATATCGCAATGCAGCATCTTGTTTATTACAACTTGGCAAATTTGCCCTCATCCGCTATGGTTGCGCACTTAAGCGGCTGTGTGTACCTTCTTCAATTGGCGATCGCAAGACTTTTGAACGTTGCCGCACGTGCGCTGGCCACAATCCTTATAAATGCGAGTACGTTTGTATGTATGTATGTGGCTACTGCGCCAGCGCATCTAATAAAGGCGCCACCTATTGCAGGCGGCTATTATTTATTTAAAAGTACTGGCAGTTTAGCAACGAATTTAGTATTTCTTTTTATACCCGTATTCCCTTAGATTACTACTTTCGTGGTTGTGGTTGTCCGTTTCATTTAATTAAATTGTGTGAGAAGGCTGTACCGACGCGTGATTCAACAGATTTCTTTTTTTTTATATAAATTAGTAATTAGCGAAAATGATGACTTTGTAAAAATGTAATGTAGTGAAATACTCGCAATGACGGTGGTCTTCGCTATTCCGATTTGGTATTAAATAAGTGGGCGTATTCAATCGACTTGCACTCAGGTTGATTTGATTTCGATGTAATATTTGGCTTAAAGTCGGTTTCTACTACATACTTCCTTTTTTATTCTACGGTCATGCCTTAAATAGCTACATATGCCGACCTGTATCTGTGGTAA
>NW_016194972.1:0-3087 GCF_001687245.7 Rhagoletis zephyria | reverse complement strand
TTTTTTTTTTGAAAATTTAAATTGTTTGGAAAAAATTATTTTTTTATATATTTTTTTAATTTTTAATTTTTCCTACTTTAATAAAACTTAAAAAAAAAAAATATTTTGTGGTGTTCGGCTTGATATTACGGTGACTCCAAAGGGCAAAGATACCTAATTAAGAGTTAAATTTGTTTCTGACTTTTTTTATTACATTTTTTTAATTTAATTGGATTAAATACATATTTTCTTTATCGGTAAACTTGGTTTGAAAATTTTTTTATAGTATAGAATACAAAATTATTTGCATTGCATATCGAAGGCTTATTCCATACACTCTATCTGCGCCTTTCAAAGAAATGAATTTCTGATTTTGAAATCCATCTGGGACTTATCCGTCATAATTGGTGTTAATTCTAATTTTGCAATGCTATACATGCAATTGCATGCTATGTTCTTCTAAAAAACGAAATACAAGGTCAGCATTAAAATCGACGACGGTTAAGTCTTAGGTGGATTTTTAGGTATATCAGTTTCGCATTTTTGTGAAAATCGCAAACAGGGGGGTTCGATGAACTAGGTATGTGAATAAAGACCATTTCTTAAGTTGAACGAAGCAAATTTTTCGTATAAAAATGTAAGTTAAAAAATTACTTTTAATGAGTATGCAAGAATTCAAATGAAAACAAATGTACGCCTTTCCCCCTTTTTTTTGGTTATTTTTAAACTTATTTGTTAAATCATCCCTATGCGCTTCAAAAATATTTTTATTAAATTTACCTATTTCCCCGCAACTCAAACATCAAGCCTCTTGCCGTTTCGCCCGAAATACTCAAACTTTCTCGTGCAACATCCCAAACCCAAACTTACCTCATTGACGATGACTAAGAAGGTTAGGATTGCGGCTGCTGTGATTTTTATCCAATTCATTTTGAAAATTCTGTGTCTTTTTTTTTTTGTGTACGAAGCTAATCCGTTAATAAGGGAATTAAGTTTCTACGCCGACGAATGCGTCCAATAGATTCAGCTGTCTTTTAGTAGCGTTGTCTGTAGAATATCGGCGAAGTGTGTCTTTTTCAGTTTGTTTATGGATAATCCTTTAATATGGCGTTGTATAATTTTTTTACATATTTTAATAGTCGTTTTTTTTTTAATAAAACTTGTCGGCTACTTGCTATTTTTGCCAAAACAAAAGTCGGGCAAATGCGGTTTGCAAGCACAAAACTAATAAGTATGCTTGGTTGTTGTTCTTAGCAAACACTTTTTCGGAGTTTTTGTTGTTGCACACAATAAATAAATTTATAAAAATATAGGTACCTATATTTAATTGGCATACAATAAAATGTATTTGAAAAACTAAATTATTTGAGTCTTGTTTTTTATTTGGAAACACTACTAAATGTTAGCTCAGCATGGCGTCACAGTTTTTTTTGCAACTATTTATTTGAAATTGAATTTTTTTGTTTTTTTTTCAACTTGCCAATTTTTTTTTTAGCTTTCTTGCATTTTCATTGTTATGTATATACTCTTTTGTGTTTCATTCACATGCATGCACTTTTTTATTGCCATTGGCGCTTCTTGCGATTGCTTTCAGTTTTTGCACAGTCGCATTTGTTCATATTTATTTTATTTTAGGTATTAATTCCGTGCTTTTTTTACAAAAAGTAGCGTTATTCACGCCGTCGTTGTTGTTGTTGTTGTCAGCTTTGCGTGGGCGATAGCAGCAGCACGTGAACTTTTGACATTTCGTGCGTGTCGGCGGCTGCGGCAGCGTCGTCGACTTCGACCGCGTAACGTAAAATAACGGTTAAGTGTAATTAACACTTTCAGCAACAAATGTAAAATTGCAAAATGTCCGCGCGTTGCTAATTTTTTGCGATAAGCATTAATTCTTAATTTGTGAATCCCTTGTACCGCATAGATGTTCACAGTTCACGAAAATTGTGTGCTTTTCACTGCTAAAAAATTTCGCGCCGCTTTCATTGCAGAAATCTTAGAAAAATACTTTGCCGACACAAAAGCACATGGAATGACTGTTTGGTGTTGTTGGTAGATAGTGTACGTAATTGGCATCTAAAACTATTTAATTCTTCATTGAACTTTAAATAATTCGCACCTTTGCCGCAGTCTTTTATGCATTTGCACCTTTTCACTTTTCGAAACACTTTTTGAATCCAAATATTCTCAAGAAATGCAGCACGCTTTCTCAATGCAACGTCATTTTGAATATTTTAAACATTTGTCACTCTTGAATATTTTAACAATTTCTTCCATTTTTTAATGAATGAGAATTTTCGCGCGCCACTGCACTTTCACGGTAATTAAATCTTTTCAGTAAATTATTTCCAATCGTATAAACTTTCGATTTACATACGTCTTCAAAAGCACACTTTATTTTACTTCTTTTTTTTTATTTTAGAACCTATAGCGGGCAGCAGCAGCAGCACTATTGTAGAAATGTTGCTTTTGCTTGTTGTTGTTATTGTGTTTGCTTCTGGTTTGACAGCGTTTGGTGCGAAGCGAAGAACCCGACGACGTTCACCACGCAAACTTCAATTCAAAACTGCCGCTACGCTATGTCGCAAAGTTGCTGCCGCCCGCAAGACTTCGCCATCGCTGCGAGCAAAACATCCAACTGCATTCTCAGCTCTCATCAGCGTCGCCAGATAGCCGCTATGGGTGTGAGTGATGCAGCATATGCCGGCATGTTATGGTGTGGCGCCGCTTGCACTACGGCGGTGAATGGCAGCTGCTCTGTCGACAGATGTTTTTCACTGTTTGCTTTGTGCAATGCATTCGCATGTTGTTGCTGTTGTCTTGCTGGCGTTTGCTGGCTTGGCTGTGCTCTTTTGTTGGTGCGTTGAGAGCGAGAGAGATTTGGCGAGCGCAAAAGTTGATGAATTTCGCTCAGCGTTGTACTCAAATAGGGTGCTTGCTTTACTCAATGTAAAAAGCAGTAGATTTGTTACGAAATTTTGGTAGTACGCTGGAAAAATGTGTGTATGTAGCAGCAAGCTAGCAGCTGCAGCGATGCGTTCGCAGTTGGATTTCCTTCAAATATATATGTGTGTGTGTGTGTATGCACGTAAAATTCATCTTTTGTTGTTA
>NW_016194971.1:0-3087 GCF_001687245.7 Rhagoletis zephyria | reverse complement strand
AATTGCGAAAATAAGTTTGGTAGAAAATGTGAAAATTCTCACTGTTGCGGCTTCTGCTGGATGTTTTAAGAAAAATATGTAGGTGCAGAAATACCAAAAAATCCCTTATAGCACCTTTTTATACAAAATTCAAGCACTTCTTTGCGACACTACAGAAAAATGCTAAGAAATCTTATTTAGCAATTTGGCAATTTGGATTGCAAGTATTCACGTAAATTAAATTTGATTTTTTTTAACCCTTTTTAAAACTGTCCTCTGATATTGGTCTGGTGAATGCACGCCCGAAGATTGGAAGTCCAATCCACAACATCTCTAAGTTCCTATAAATCATATTGGGTCGACGATAGAAGTCCAATTGATAGGGTGTTACTGGTGTGGCCTTCGAGCTGACAAATAAAGTGTAAAATCCTGAAAGAAATAAAATCCCACCTTTTTGTCGATTTTAAAACCGTCGCTTTCGTTCCAATGTCGCTCCCTCAACAGTCAGGTCCACGCAACTGTAACGACCCAGATTTATAACTCGTTCAGTCTCAATACATATGTCCTTAAAATGCACCACCTGAGTCTGGCTAATGTCGGACAGCTGCAGAGAAAATTCTTCGTATTACCCTTATCCACCAAGCAAGATGTACACAGTGGGTGGTGTTAGTTTGGGAGGCCATATATCGCTCCCAGGCTTTGTGACACAATCGATTTGTCGTTCGTAAACAGAGCTCGACAGTCTAGCATTTTTTTTTGGCTCTGAAGAAATTTAGCTACCACCCTGTTTGGCCTATTAAGGAAACACTTAATTGCTTTGTTGGGGTTAGTATTGCATCAACGGTTGACGTTGTAAATTAACTTTCCCAATTGAGCGCCTCAAAGAAGGACTTTGTATGCCTAAGAATAACTATGCGAACAGGTGCTACTTTAGGCTTTGTTGGAATAATATTCCAGTCTAAAATCCTTAATCCTGGCCAACCTTTTATATGGCGCAGAAACTTGAACAATGTGGAATAATGATGAGCAGATTCTGAGAGAACTATTCTAAGGAAGACTTATGATCCTTTTGGCGTGGACGATGAGTACAGAAAAGGAGGAATGTATGAAGACTTATACGAACTCTTTGCAGACAAGAATTCAGTTAAAAGCATAAAAAACTAAGATTTATCTAATTGGATGGTGGTGGTGGTGGGATGGAATAAAAGGCAAAGGTATGAAGTTCGACCCAATTTGTGCATTGTGCAACCAAAGCAAGGGCACAGAGGAAGCACCAAGTGTGAAAGGACCATTTTGCCCTTATGATGAATAATTGGTGGAACTTTGTAGAAGGAGGCGGGTAAATAGGAGGAACGGTTGTGGTGTAGAAGAAAGTCAATTTTGCTCCACTTTACCTCTAAATGTTTATGTGTGTATGTCTGCACTCGTATCTATGACTATACCTATACCATACATAGTATATCTAAAAATAAAAACAAGAGCGTTAGCATTTCTCTGATTAAAAAAGTTATTAAATACTGTAGCAGTTGTTAAACAAAATTAGATAGCAATAATCTTAACAAAATTAGTAAAGAAGTCGCAAAAATTCTCCATATAAAATGGTAAGTTTTGGAAATCTAATTACTTAGTTGTGAGTTATAAGCAAACTGGAGAAATGCAACGATTTTCAAATTATTTGATACTGTTGATATTAATTTTGGGGATTTTTCGTACCCAATTGGCTGTTGGCTTAACTGGGCCGTCCTTCAATAAAAGTAAGTAAGAGTTTACAAACCGGACCGGGAAATCTAAACAAGGACCACCACTGAACAAGAAATACCAGCGAAGAGAGACGCGCTTCTTATAACGAATCATATTTCCTTCATTTGCAGAGACAACAGCGGCGACAAAACCATCGACAGTGCCAATTAAACCGACCACCGTATCGCCAAAGCCGAATACGACACTCCCGACTACGACACGGCCGACTTTAGTGCCAACACAGTCAACTACCACAACCACAAAGCCCTCAAAGCCATCTGCGACATTTTATCTATCTGCGGCGAAGGCAAGTGGCGAGAATAGTCTACTCATTTCAGTTGACTCAAATAAGATTTTAAATATATTTTAGGCGAATTGGTTTGGCGCAAATGTGTATTGTCAACGAAATAACTCAAGACTAGTCGTTTTGAACTCGGCCGAAATGCAGAGAGAACTCGAGGAATTTCTTGACCAACATAGTATGTAAAACTACTATAACCAAAAATTGTTTTAATATTTTTCATATAAATTTATTAATTTTTAATTAAAATAATTTTTAATATTTTCAATGCAGATTTACGTAACCAACCCTTTTGGACAGCCGGCAATCAGTTAATTGATATGAAGACATGGCGTTGGGGCATTGATGGACCGCTTATCGAATATGCACACTGGTCAAAAGGTCAACCAGATAATTATAAAAATAGTCAACATTGTATAAAATTATTTGCTAAAAGTTTCCAATGGGATGATGATAATTGCGAAAGAATTTTAGATTTTGTATGTTTGATCTAGTAAAATATTTTTAATAAAAAATCTCTAATAGAAAAAAATTGTGAGCCTTCCAATCATTTTCAACAAAAAGATACTTAGGATTGTAGGTCATGCAAAGAGACTTAAACTGAAAAAAAAATCGGTAGGTAGGTTATTGGAACAGGTTCAAGAACAATTTTCTACGAAAATATTTTTTATAGGTTGCCACCTGTTCAAATAGTTCAAATCGGTGCAAGTAACTAGGTAAAAGAAATATTTTGTTATAGGTATTAAATAAGAGAGGTTTGAAAAAGCTCTATTTCAAAAATATTTTAAGGGAGTTGCCACGGGATGCAGGATACTTTTAAAAAGAGTTGCCCCACCTTTGTTTTTAAATTAAAGTCAACCAATTATTAAGTTATATAAAATATTAAAACAATGTGAGTGCCACAGGAAAAGGGGTTTCAAAACAACTTATTTCGAAAGTATGTTTTCAAGGAGGTTGCCACCTGTTAAAATTTTAATATTGATAAATTACTTATTAAGTAAAGTATCACAACAACGGTTTTTTTAAGAAAATATTCTTTAAGAAGGTTGCCACCTCTTCAAAAAGTT
>NW_016194970.1:0-3087 GCF_001687245.7 Rhagoletis zephyria | reverse complement strand
CAATATTTAGGTAGTTACATGGTTTCCATTGGACAAATCATATGAATTTTTTTCATGTTGAGTTCTTTCTTTTCTAAGACGATCAATAATGATTTTCTTTGTTGCCTCTTTCATGTCTTTATCGGAATCACCTCTGGTTTGCCATTTTCGAACATTTAGATTGTAGGCAATATGAAGGACACATTCAAAACACCTTATCCGAGCATTCAAAGTTGACAGGCCATACTCATAAAGGCTTTCTTTCGGCTGAAATTTTTCAACTTCAGTCATTCATAACTTTTGGCGATGCTACACAAATTCCACAACGTTGGGAAGAAGAATTTGCGATTGTTGAGAATATTTTCCCATCAATCATCGTCAAATGAAAATTATGAGTGACATTAATTAGTTTCCCTTCTTTACAAATTTCTGTTGGAACTATTGCAGCTATTTGAGCTTTTATGATATTTATTCCTTTTTCAGCTAGCGACTTACTCTCTTTTTCAAAAATAAGTTTGATCGGCCTACAAAATCTTGTAGAATATGGGCGTGGATTGTGCCAAATAAGTTAATCATCGCCTTTGAGTTGCAGAGGAACCAAACAAATATTCGTCTGTTTTATCTTCGCTACTATCAACGAACGTCTGCTTATATAGCGAATGCCCACTGCTACCATCGCATCCCCACTTATACGACAAAATAAGATCAGCACATTTGTAATGTTTCAAAACTTCTCTTTGCTGCTCTAAAAGTCTTTTTGTAGTGTGATCTCCCAAACTTTGCAAAGTCACTTCCGCCGATATATCGGAAATTTTAATACCACCTTTTGGATAGCACTCCATTTTGGCAGCCAAAAGTTTATGATACGAGGGGCAGATGTTGGCGTTACGATTTTTTGTACCTGCACGCGTCAGGGTATAAGTGTTTTTCGTGTATGCGCCATCGATATATAAAATTAAAGCCTCTTCTTCCGTGTAAGATATCGGTTCTTTACAAGAAAATGTCAGTTTATTTTATTCTTGACGCTTTGACGAAGAAGTATTTATGGATTTGACAATGTTCGCAGCATCTCTCTTTCCTGATTTATAAAGGCTTGCTTCAGCAGAAAAGGTTAATTCTTCTGTCGACCAACTCTCCAATAAAGGCCCCACTTTCATTCGCTTCGCTCTCTCGCCTTGATCTGAAAATTCCTATGAAGGTCTTCCGTGCTTAGATGTTGACGGTCTCTCTAATGACTCTTCTTCAAGAGATGTTGAAAAAGGTTTAGTTGGAGTAACAAATATCCCATGTACCCAACCCTGATTGGAAGCGACAAACACAAGCTTTGTTCGATTGGCCTCCGTCCGCTTTTTTTGTTGCACATTTTTACAATAATTATCCTTTCCTTTACTTCGAAGGCCAATATTAGCGAAAATATATATTAAAACAGCACTTGTTTTTTTATTTTGCTATTTTTTCATTATACCAAACATCGTACAGTTCCCTCCTTGTAATCGGCATCTTCCACTCTAAAACAAAGATATATCGTATAGGCAAAAACTGGCCGCTGGTTTTTAAAACATTGACACGCTGATATAAGACATTTTACAAAAAGCCATAAACTACAGTATAAGTCGGATAAAGTCCTAGCTAAAACCTTAATAGAACTTGGACATTGAAAAAATTACCACGCGCTGGACACTCATGTGGAACAATACAAAATACCACATTTAACAAATATTTATTTCCAGTAATATTTAGTACCATGACTTTAATTAAATTTATCCACAAAAAATATCAACATTTTTTTAAATTGTTTTACAACCACTGCGCTTGTGTAAATAAAAATTGAATGTGCTATCAATATTATGGGAACAACGTAATAACCTGCTTTTTGAAACAATAAAGCGAAGCTATTGCGGCGAATCAAAACAAAACAAATGTACCGTTATGCACTGTGGACACTTGCCAAACTATAATCTAACAACATCTTTGCTTCCAACAAAGTCGAAAAATTGACTTTCTTCCAGCTAGATTGAGCATAGGAACCACTGTGCGTCTGTGGCAAACGACAGCGAGCGTGTTGGCGAGCATGCTCGCACAGATATTCGTCGTGTGTGGCCACTGTTAGTAATCTATGTGCATATGAATGCATAATACTTTTTCGTCATATCAAATCTGTACCGTTCCTTCGATTTTACAAAATGAGGTATCAAATTTAAGGACTTGGCCTGTGGATGTGCAATAACCAGTGTTGCCGCGACGTTATGATAAAATGTATCGTAAAAGAAACAAAAAATGGAACAAATGTATCACAAATTTTATATTTATGTATCAAAGTATCAAGTTGGAAAAACTAAAAAAAAAATAAATTTTATTTTATACATTTGCTTCTTATTATTGTCAATAACCGAAAAATCATATAATTCGCATTCATACACATATGTGCATATGTATGTACATGAAGAGAAGTATTTTACATATTGTGACAATCTATAAAAAAGGATCAGTCCAGCGCCTTCGTCTTGACCTGTAGGCTGCCGCTAAACTAAAACGTAGAATACGTGATAATAATTAGAGCATATTCAGGTTAAAAACTATACATTACTTTTGATTTTATTCGATAGAATTTTGAACCCATTTCAAGTGCTACCCATCTTTTAAACTGGTGGCAGCCGTTTTTCATAATCTTAGTGTTTAAGCTAAATATTTCTTAATACTCCTTCGATTGACACCCATATTTTAATATTTCATACAGTAACTTCTGTATAAGTTCAGCTTTTAAAAGATGGGAAAATAATAAATATTTAAAATATTTTCAACAAAAAATATTTTTCAACTACAATCTTGGTAAACCCTTTTCTCGTGACACCAAAATATACATATTTAAATTATCTGATTCCCTAAAATCAAGTTGCATTTAAATTTTGAAACGGATGGCAACTCTGCCACATGTGTAAACAGGTGGCAACCTTCTTCAAATTACTTTCAAACTAAAACGTCTGACACCCGTATTGTGATGCATATTTACATCATCTGATTCCCTTAATTCAAGACAAAATTTAGAATAGGTGGCAACTCTCCTTGTAGTTTAGAAATAAAATATCTTCAAAGCAGTTGCGATTGATA
>NW_016194969.1:0-3087 GCF_001687245.7 Rhagoletis zephyria | reverse complement strand
TCGGCAAGATGATTTTAACAAAACCAATATAAGCGAAATTTTCAAGTTAGCAGATTTCAGAAAAAAAAACACATAGCAATATAAGCAAAGAAATTAACAGTAACCATTTGCATAACTAAGAAACAAAACAAAAATCTTGCACAAAACCCAAAAAAAAAAAAAAACAGAACAGAGATGAAAATTGAACAAATTACCGTTGAAGTTTGTAGCGAGAATTGCAATGGGCTAAACAGTTGATCTACATATTATGTATAGTAATCTAAGATTTTTATTTAGTTTGTAACGAAAAATGTTTGTATGTAGGAATTTTAGTTTCAGTTGCCGCCGCCCAACAGCAACAGCTGGCTTGCCAACGGCGAGCGGGCGCGGCAACGGGAGAGTAGTAACCAGGTAGTCGTAATAATGTAGTATTTTTTGTTCCTTCGCCGGCCGCGTCCGACTGTGCCCGGCTGGCGAACTGCAATTGGTCTGTGAAGCTTTGTTTTTTCTTTTGTGTCTGCAAAGAAACAAAGAATTTATTATTATTTCAATTAATACTAATTTACTAAACATTTTTTTTTTTTACCGAAGTATTCACTTTGTGTGGTTAACATGGCTGTTAGCGCAGATTACCGATTACAGATAGTCTGTGAAAATATTTTAAAGTAAAATTAATGGAAATGGAAGAATGCTTTAATTTATGAAGTACCCAATAATTGTAGCCGGAATTGTGACTATGCAGTGACGTCCTTAAAGTTTATTTCATACATACATACATACATACTTAATTATTTGATGGCTACCCTGCAAACCTAGTAGGGAAATCTTAAAGAATAAAAAAAAAATACATAGGTGTCTGAAATGAAATCTAGTTTGATACTTTTCAAAATTTCGGAGGAAAATTGGTAAAGTAATGATAATAGTGCTGCGCTCGGACGAAATCTCTAAGAAATTGTACAGAAATTTCTTTTCGATTTTCTTTGAAAATTCGTAAGCAAATCGTTACAGACTTCGTAAGACATTTCTTAAAGATTTCGCTAAGATTTTGGAAACTTTGGTTTGCGGGGTAATTTCGCTGCTTTTAGTTCAACATAGAGACGTTTTGCTTTTAGTTTTGAATATGAAAAAAAAACAAAAACTTTACTCGTATTTGTCAGTTAGATAAGCATTGAAAGTGGTTTCGTAAACGAATGAATTTATTGTATTTTGCCTTCGACGCGTTTGCCGGCAGCGAGTAGCGAGTAGCGAGCAGCGAGCAGCAAACGTGGCCACATGACAAATTTACTAACTTATTTTAAAGTATCTATTGTACTACTACATAAAAATATTGATTGTTGCAAATGTTCCTAACACTAACACACACACACTTGTGTTGTTAATATTTTAAAATAAGTCATTCAGGGTTTTCGCAAAGTTACAACACATTCTCACCACTTAACACACACACGCACACATATAAACATACAAAAGTAAATGCGCGTGTATACAGAATTGGCAAAAAAGTAAAGTTTAAGTTCAAGATACAACAACAACTAAAAAAGACCAAATTTTTATTTAACTTTTTCGAAACTAATTTTTAAATATTTTGCACGCGATTTTCCATTGGCAAACAAGTTTTGTGCTCATTATTAATATTCTTTGTATATATTGTGTATATAAATATGTCTGCATGTGCACACACACACACACACACACACACACACACACACACACACACACACACACACACACACACACACACACACACACACACACACACACACACACACACACACACACGTGCGCATTGTGTTTTATGCACTTAAATACGTATGAACAGATTTTAGGCAAAAATTTACAAAACACAAAACACAAAAAAAAAAACAGAAATGCGTGTGATACGTTTTTTTGCATCACCGTCATTTCAAGAAGCTGTGCTATATTTTTTTACTCAAAAATCAACTAAAAACTTTTAAACAAAAATTTCATTTTATTTTCGCAAATGATTGATTATTTCGCACCGATTTTATTGATAAAGCGTAAAAGATTAGTTTTGTTTTGTTTCTTGCCATATAATTTTTACCAACCGAAATAATATCTATGTATGTACATTAAAAACTACCCATAGAAATATTGTAAAAAACTATTTCCCTATAAATGCTATATGTAATTTTGTTTGACATCTTAATACGATTTTATTTCCCTTCTGCAACAAATACAATTTTAAATAAAGCTATGTAGTTGTAAGATAACAAGAAAATGTGTTATTTTATTTTCAATATGTATGTGTGCATTACGTCAGCAATCTATCGAAATGGCAGAAACTAACCCAAAGTTTACTCGAAAAATTTCTTCCCTTCCAGCATAGCCCGTGTTAACCCTCAACAAATGTTTCTATCAAAAAGTTCGCCGAAAACTTAGTTGATAGTTGATTAGCTTTACGCTCACAGTTTATACTTAGGCCGAGTTTTTCTTCTCAGTAGCTTGTGGAAAAAAACATATTTTATGCTTCCTCTAGCTCGAGCGAATAGCTTATGTTTTTTTTTCCGTAAATATAGAAAACAACAAAGTTTTATTAGTTAGGGTCTGTACCAATTGATAGAATAGAGGAAATTTTGACGAAACAAACTAAAAATTTTACATTTCTAATTGATGAGTAGGAACGTCAGAATTTTACCTAGCTCATGGTTATAGATAAAATTTTTACAGCAATGGAAGTTGAAAAAAGCACAAAAATGGCGTACGTTACCTGCAAGTTACGAAATAAATATAAATTTTAACAATTTCAGCAACAGCCAAGAATAAAGTTTTCGCACGAGCGTTTGTTTGGTTTTTGAACTGTCAAAATTTTACTTTACACTTACTATACATAAAATTTTTAACTACACCATAGTAAATTTTTCAACCCCGCCTCACCACGGGGAAAAAGGTACCGATTGGCACACAGTCTTAAATGAAATTATTTATCTTCAAAGTTTAAATATCGTGACTTTCATGTCTCCCGAAAGTTTTTTATAAGGCAAAAAGCACATTGATTGGAAACAAGTTTAGAAATCGATAAAACCGCCACTGTACAAGAGATTTCAATAAGAACTTGGATTATTTTCGCCTTTTATAATCTAAGCTGAG
>NW_016194968.1:0-3087 GCF_001687245.7 Rhagoletis zephyria | reverse complement strand
GAGTTTGATCTGGCTTTAAAATGGGTACTAATGAAAAAATAAGTCTATTCAATCTTTCAAGGCTCAATCACTGCGTTTGAGAGAAGGTCTGAAATAGCTAGGAATAAAAGGCTAATTTCTAGTCGACTGGTGGAACAGGCAGATTTAAGGACCAGTGCTTCGTAATCATTTGTTACTGAAAATTGTGAAGATAGCAGTTTCTTAAAAGAAAAAAGTTGTCTGTACTTTTGACGCGACTCACCTTTGTGCACTAGTTTGACGCGCTGAATCCGAATCCGCGTTGATTTTGACCTAACATCCTAACATTTTTAATTTAATTTTTACTTATCTGATACTTGTGTTCTTTATATTATATTGGCTCGAGTTTCAAATTTCCATGTAAAATGTTTAAATTAAAGTTTCAAGAGTGGATTCTTGTCGCTTTTCCCATTTAAAGGGACCGCTAGTATTTTAGTTGCATGTAAATAAAAAATGCAAAGCTAATGCAAAGAAATTCCGTTTTTACTCCGATTTTGCGAGTGATTTAGTACTGGTTCAAGTCTCACGAGTCCGAGCACAGATTTCTTGCTTGTTCGCAGAATCAAATTTCTTGCTTATCCTCATTGCCTATTTATAGGCGAAGGAAATCGAATCATAAGAAATTTTAGATCGAGCGTGAGGGGGCAATGTTCACGGATCCGTTTGACTTCCTGCCCGACTAATTGACCTTTTTTTACTATGCATTCCCTCATAAGCTTATGCTCTGTTTCTCATATCCTCTTTTAAAATACAAACAGCTGGAAGAATGGCTTAACTCAAAAAATAAAAACGATAAAACCGGCTGCAAGGTTTTTAGTAGGAATGGATGCTTTAAGGCCTACCTCCATCGCTTTGGACATGAAAGCAATCCATATTGCAACTACTGTTATTCTGATAGAAGATGCGGAACACGTACTCCATTTATGCCACCGATTCAGCACTCGAGAGAGGAAAACTGATCGAACGTCTCGGCAGCTTAGCTATACCCGAAACACTAGTCCTGCTGGCATTGCAGAACCAACACGCTTTGGAAGGAAGGCCACTTCTGCCCTTGTTATACACCAACTCCGCAACAGCGAGTCAGTGTGGCGCGGGCAAGAATGACAGGCGAGATCAGCAGCAGCCACATCATATTGGCCCCTATTATGAGTTGCATTCGATTTTCGACTGTGGTCGAAAGTGCTGAGCGAACGAATTTTCATTTGGTATTATGGCGCTCATTCGATGAAGAATAGCGCTATTGTGAATTTCGCTCGTTTAGGTTGTTCACAATAGTATATTTTTCACCGCTGAGAAGCTTTGTTTACAAATCGAGCAAACTAAATAGTGTGCTTATACATATTTATGTAAATTTGTTCTAATTAAAATGAAGTAAAAAAGAAAGCAAGTTTATAAAAACGTGGTAAAATGAGTACAACGAGTTCTGGTTCAACGATTCGTCAGAGGATGAGAGCTTAGTAAACTGGCCAGGAGTAGCAAATGTTTAAGAGAGTTTAAGTTTATTAGTCTTTCGAATATATTTTGATATAAAATATATTTAAGAAATTTGTCTACAGATTCATTAAAAAGTTCCGACCATCTAAAGAGGCGTTTGTGAGCCAAATCTATTTAAAATATTTTAAAACTATCAACAGCGCTACGATTTTGTTCTCAGAGATCGTGCCAACAGAGTATTGGGATTTTCTTTCACAAGTAAAACCAGCCTTTCGAGCTTGTGTTTAGTATTCACGATGTTAGAACTGCATGAAATTAATAAAAATTGTTTAAAATTAGTGTCTAGCCGCCAAAATGTAAGAAAACATATACAAAATCATACATTTTTCACAATTTTCTAACACTTCGCTACACCATCGAAAGCAAAATTCTGTTCGACAGAAAATTCGATACTCAACGAAAATTTCGACACGCTTGCATAGCTCATAATACGAATTTCACTTTCGATCTTCGATAGCCAGCGAAGATCGAAAATCGAATGCAGCTCATAATAAGGGCCATTATCTGGCTCAGGGCAGACAAAAGCCTGTTTTCGTTGAAAAGTTACGGCATGCAGAGGGCGAACCTCTTAAAAAAATTGAATAAACACACACACCACAATAAATCGCTGCACCCGGACATTACTAGACTTAAAAACGAACTTCTTAGTGGTACAATATCAATGGGGTGGGTAGGTTTAATACCAAACCAAGACAAACTGTGGGTGGAATCATGTGAACAGTAACGGAGGTAGAGCTTCAAGCTCAAACCGCCTACCGACGAAATATTTAACGATGGTACTGGAGGGCTCGGTACATAGACGGTAGGAGGTTTAGTGGGTTAAAGTCCCACACTGACAGTTTTTTGGAATTAGGCTTTCGATGCTTTCAGGACTGCTCTAAAAACTTCAAGAAATTTCGTGTTGTTGAGGAAATAACTTGGAATTACGGCATATAGAAGTAAAGACAAATAATAAAAATAGGCAAATAATCAATTTACACAGATGAAATTTTTTTCACGCTAATGTTCATCTCGAATCACTGTGCATTGGATCACACTTGCGCTAATGCTGTTTCCGCTGATGGAACTACCGGCAATGGGGCTGCTTCGTTTTCGGTTTGGCAAGTAAATTCTCTTTTAGTATTCTCTGTGTGCGGCTGCCGGCAACATGTGCGCGCGGTAAAATTTTGAAAAACTGCTAAAATAAGAATAGCAAAATACATACGTACATACACACATGTGTACATACTAAATATGTGTGTTTCAGATTGCTTATGTTTTATTAAGAAAATATTTACACAAAACTATCATTACATATTTACAAAAGCGCTTATGTATTTAGAATAATTTTCGCAATGAATTGTATCAAAGCATTTTGGCGCAGGGAAACGGAAGTGTGAAATTAGTGTAACTTTTGACAGTTATTCATGTATGGTGAAGTAAATAAAGAACAACTAATGCGAGCGAATAACGGCCACAATTCAACTAAGTATATATGTACATACATACATACTTAACTTTTTTCTTTTGTAGCCATACATATGTATGTACATTGTACATACTTACACTTAAAGCAATACTCGTAGGAGTACATAA
>NW_016194967.1:0-3087 GCF_001687245.7 Rhagoletis zephyria | reverse complement strand
GAGTCCTGTGACTTTCCACTAAAACACTCTGTCCAAAAATACAAAATTTTTCAAAGTCATTTGGCGACACTCTTCTGAGTTTTCTCTCGATTTCTCGGGAATTTTCGGGATTAGCATTACTTTTTTTCTTTTTCTATGGGTCTATTCGAAAAAAGTTAGGGTTTTTTTAGGACGACATCACTAATTTGTTCGATGTATTTCAGATTTTTTTTACTAGCCTTTCAGCTTTTTTTTGAGGTGTTCGGGACTTTTTGGAATTTTGTTCGGCATTTAACGGAAGTTTTGTGAAATTTTTCAAAAAAGTTTTGGTAGTTTTTGTAGCTCTTTAGAATCCATTTGGATTTCTTAAGCGTTTTTTCAGATTTTTTTCTAGATGATGCAAATTTGTTCGATTTTTTTTTTTAACTTTTAAAACTTGTGTCTTAAATTTCCGATACTATTATTATTTACTTTTGGCTTTTTCAGTACTTTTAAAATTTGTAATTATTTTTTTGAATATATTGGATATTGGTTTAAAATTTTTGGAAATTTTAGTAGAAATTTCTCTGACATTTTCACAGATTTTTCGGGAATTTTCTAGGGATCTTCGGAAATTTTTTAGAAGTTTTGGTTGCGATTTGTTTTTTATGGTATTGCCTACATTTTTTCTATCTTAGGCTTGTTTCGAGATAATTGGGAATTTTTGTGACCTTTTAGGTATTTTTGGGGAACTTTCGGTTTGCTTTTTTTAATATTTTTGGTACATCGGCATTAGGCAAGTTTTTTTCTGCATATTTTGCAAGTTCTTTCGACATTTATTACAAAACTTTCCTGAGGTTTTCGAAATTTTTTTTGAAAATTTTCCGGATTAGTTTATTTATACTTTCTCGCATATTTTTTCCTATTTTTATCGGGTTTTTGGAGATGTTTCGGAAATTTTTCTGAAACTTTCAGTGCATCCTACAAAAAGCGCTAACTTTTCGTAAAAAAATCTGGACCGCCTTTATTCGTTTTTAACGTTATCTTAAAGTCGATGAGTTCACTGGGACTGACCGTCGATCAATTTTAAACGAAACTTAGCAACAGATTCAGGATAGACATTATCGCAGGCTCCCTCGACATCGGGAAAGTTCCCAAAATTTTTTCAATCGTTGATACGATATCATGAAGCGGGGGCTCGGAGCCTCTCTAACATTTTTAGGAGAAATGAAGTTGGGTTTATGGACCCCCTTTTGGTAGAAACCTTCCCTATTCTACACTCGTGTGGGATGCGAGTAAGGACTAGATAGGCTATACAAATCGGAGAGAGCAGAGGGCATAATTTGTCCGTAGCAGTTTGTAGTTGTGTACAAAAGATTTCCGAATGGCGTTGCTGAGAAGAGTGCGTCTTAAAGCCGGCCGTTTTTTTTTTTGTGATTGCATCCCTATAAGTATTCCAAAAACTTGCTCCTTTGGTTGAAAAGTCTTCTGCTGTGTTACCGTAAAAGAGATCTCTTTTTACATTGTTGACTTATCGTGAGAATCGTTTCTTTAGAGAGAAGTTTTATTAAATAGATTGAGTAAATTTCAGTGTAGGCGTCTGTGATTTTCTCTCGCAAATCTCTTCACCGCACCAGTAAAAGTCTTTCCTCCATGGCTTGGGATAGCTGCTAAAGCTTAGACACGGTATTTAAGCATGGTAGGGATTTCATTCTTCAAAGAAGGTTTGGGCGTCAAAGAACTCTGATTTGAACCACTTTTTCTTAGTCGTTTTTGGAACGTGGACCTTGAGTTCTCGGGAGTGTCAATTACGGAGACAGAGCCTCTCACACGAATCATAATAATTAACCGACTTCCAAAAAGGAGAAGGTTATCAGTTCGTCGGAATTTTTTTTTTATTTTTTATTTTTATTTCTTTATGTATGTTACCGCATAACTTTGGACCACGTCAACCGATTTCGATAATTATATTTTTTTTTTAAGTCGGTTTTTTTTGCTAAAAATTACTTGTTTTAACATAAAATTTTGAAAAGGATGATCGACACAAAAGAAAAGCTCAAGGAAACTGAAAGTCCTATATCTCAACTTCCAACTCTAAAGGTGTAGCACTGACCTGACAACGCAATGTTGTTGTCTTCTGTTTTTTTTTTCAAAGATCAACTTTGTTGAAGAATATATTAACGTGTCTGAATTGGTGTTGATTAAATAATTATTTTCCATCAGCTATCTGAATCTTTATAAAAATAAATTAAAATATTTATGTGAATATGTACATAGTAAAGTTGAAAGCCACTCCCATGTACGCACATATGTACGCAGATATGTATTTTATATGCCACACTGTAATTGCATAATTTTTCAGCAAACCAAAAACCGGAAATTCCAATTAAACAAACTCAGCATGTGGAGTTGAAAACAAAAACAAACAAAAAATGTAGCAGTGCTGCGGGTATTTGTTTTACGCCGCTTGACAGCGCGCGCCAATATGCAAACTTTCAGCAATTTTTANTTACCTCTAGCCATTGCGGCTACCCACACAATGCGCCAAGTGCGTAGCTGGTTATACAACCTATTATGAACACACATACATATACGTTAGCGTGGGCCGAAAATGCGCTTTTTTAGAATTTTGATTGGTAATAGCAAAAATATGGTTCATTATGCTCTAAAAAAATCTGTGTGAAGGATAAAAAATTGTTGGTCAATATCTTAGGTTCGCCCAAGTCCATCAAAGTGCAATGTGCTCAAAAAATAAAAACTAATAAACAAATTAATTAACAAATTTTTTTACTAAAATTTAAATTATCTTCGAGAGTATTAGTGCTACATAATTTGGTATATGGACCTTTGTAGAGAATCGAAATGAGCTAAGAAATTGTTTTTTTACCACTCGAACTTTAATAGACTTGGGCCAGCCTAAGACCAAAAATTTTAATCTTGCACACAGATTTTTTTTAGAGCATAATGAACTATATTTTTGCTATTACCAATCAAAATTTAAGAAAAGCGGATTTTCGGCCCACGCTAATATACGTGTGTATGTATGAATGAACATTTATAAAACTATCGCTGTTAAAAAAAGTAAAATTCTGGCAATTTGTTGGCAACTTGCTCCATCTTTTTTTGTTT
>NW_016194966.1:0-3087 GCF_001687245.7 Rhagoletis zephyria | reverse complement strand
TCATCTTCATCGTCATCTTGTCCTCGATTCACCCATTTATCGATTAAAAGTTTCTCTCTCTCTCTCAGTAAAACAAACCTTTTTTTCCTTTAGACAGACCACAACCAACCGCTGAATGTTACTCACAACAATTTCAAGGTTTAGCAGGTAAGTATCGAAACAAATTACTAAATAATTGTGGCCAAAATTTATTTAAATTTTTATGTTTGGACATATGTATATCTTAGCTGTAATTCGAGTGCAATAAACTTTTATTTATTTGCCATTAAGCTCAGTCAGATTTCACTTCTCGACAAAAGTCTGCAAACAACTTTTCCAAACAACTGCAAAACTAAATTGTCTGTCAATTAAAAAATATTACACTGCTTTCGCGGAAAATCACTCAAAAATTACAATAAAAAAGGAAAATGGTTAAAATTGAAATGCCCGGCTAGAAACGCAAGACCATAAAACGCTAATAAACCTGTTGTTCAAAAGCAGTAATAACAACGCTGAATGCGCTAGGCAGCTGTAACACAAACAACCACACCAATAGCAGTGGTCATAATTTTACTGTTTTTTTTTAATTTTTATTTTCGTCGCGCCTACCAGTTGAACTGATTGTGAACCGGCTCAGTAGTTTGTTATTGTATTCGCATTGAATTCATTTATACACGCGAAGTAACAGCAGCGGAACAGAACTTATGGAAGGGTGAGCAGTATAGAGGGAGTTAGACGGAGACCTAAAGTTGAACGTGCAGCGCGCGTTGGGGCGGGTGTGCAAAATTTGTTGCGGTGCCCGAAAGTACTTTAACTTCACTTCAATTGAAGTATTTTTAATTTTTATGCGCAACAACAAAGCGAACAACAACAACAACCACGGAAAGCGCATTTCTTAGCGCCTGGGAAATAGGAAGTTTTAACTTTGGTACCAATTTGCCGGCAAACAAAGGCGAGCCATGAGATGACTGCTGGTGGGTATATTTTTGGTAGCAGGCAGCACGCAATAAGTATGTGGCTGGGAAATGCGATTTTATAAAAAAACAAATTTGTCTACTTACATACATACGCATATGTATGTATGTACACAAATGTAATTATATTTATGTGTGAAAATATTTTGCCGTTACAGCGGCGGTTGCTGTGGCGAAATTCAGCCACACAAATTACCACTTCGCATGTTGTTGAGTGTTTTTGATTCGATTTGCCCCTTTTTCACAAAGTTTTTATTTTGTTGTTGTGCAATTTTTGGGGTTAAAGTACTTAATCGAAAATCGGGTAGATTACTTTGCTGTGTTGGCGATTATATTGTTGTTGAAATTTTGACGTTTCCTGTCAACTAAGTTGTAGGTTTTGTGTGCATGGCACCGTGAAAAGTGCGACATGGCGTATGAGTAAAGCCAAGAGCAGCGGAAGATTTTACAGTCAGCAGGCAAAATGTGTGAGCGTGACAAATAATTACATATTTGAATTTGTTTACGATTTAGGTTTAGAAAATTAAAAACTTACATACTTTATTACGCGTCAGGAAACTGTTTGTTGCTTTAGGTCTCTTACCGTTATCTATAACGCACTACGGATAATGCGGCCAAAGTCGGTTTTCATAATTACGAAAACATTTTGTTTTTTTTTTTAGTTGGTATATGATAAAGAAAACTTCAAACCAAATAACGTATTTTTGTAAAAAACAACCTACAATTAGCTAGGAGATGGTCAAAGTCGTTGTCTGTGAGCGGAATATTGCAATCGATTTTGTGTTCTGTTTTTTCGATATTTTCGAAAAACCATATTTTAATTAATAAATTTTACACAAAAAAAAATTTATATACTCGCGAAACCATGGGCCAAATAGGTATACATATTACAACTGCGTTTTTTGTTTTCCTCTCTGAATTTTTTTGTATGACTTAGAAATTTTAAAAATGTGAATACTTCAAAAAATTATTAAAAAAATTCAGTGCAATATACATACATACTTGGAACAACAATATACATACATACGTATCAAATTAAAAAGGAAATTCTTCAGAATTAAAGCCCATTTTATCCTTGAAATTCCTTGAGATTTTGCAATAACTACTTTAAAAAAAAAACTTTATGTTAATATATATGTGCTTAAGAGTGTATAAGAAGCTGTTAAGGAAAAGCAGGCAGCCCTTACTGTACGAACCTTTTTAGTGGCATGGAGCCCGAATTAGAGGCATCTAGGCTCAGGAAGGTATTCTTCAGTTTACCTCGAGTCACGCCGCGCTACTTGCTTAGATCCGATGTTTCACCGATTCAGCTGCCTCTATCATTGAGACTAAACACTAAATGGAAGTTCTGACTGCCAACCTCATTCCGGAGATGTGACAAAGGTCGACGGTTGTCATTATCCCTAAGGCGGGGTGCACCTCGCCCACTAACATCCATCCTGTTTCCAACTCAACTCGGCCTCAAGCAAACATTCAACATCCCACGCCTATAGCAAAGTCCAACTGAAACAGCGTGGAATGTAATTGCGTCACACATTGCGAAATCTCTAATGATGAATGCTTTTGCTTTTAGTAATATTATATTCAGGGCAAACACGGCGGCTCTAACGAATCTGGGCATCGACTTACGGCTAGTTTCACTCGTACGCCAACTGCTTGATTGGATTAATTTTAATTTTTTATAAAATTTGATATCCGCTACAATGATGCATACATAGCAACACCCCTGCAAACTAAAGTTCCCGAAATCTTAACGAAATCCTTAGGAATATCTCATTTCTGTAACGATTTTCCTACGAATCTGCAAAGAAAATTATATGAAGGTGTTGACACGAATTCGTAAAGAAAAATAAAGAAAATTAAAAAAAAATAACCCACCCTGGTGCGAAATAAAGTCAATTGACATTATTTCCTTTTCAAAAGCGAAAAAAAGTCAACAAAAGTTTGGAAATAAAGTCATTGACGNTGACGCTATTTCCTCATTCAAATGGAAATAGCATCAACAATGCTTAAAGTATGTCGATTCATAGAAAAAAATGTTGTTCTTAAAATAAACATTGCCCTGTCCGTGTTGTTTTTTAATAGATAATAATATTATAGTTAAAAAAACTAAAAACACGCTTTTATTACAAAA
>NW_016194965.1:0-3087 GCF_001687245.7 Rhagoletis zephyria | reverse complement strand
ATTTTCTGTGCAAGAAAGGAGAGTCCGTGTCTTAAGTCTTTTGTTGACTGTATTTGCATTCTAATGTTTCAGATGTTTTTAGACAAATTTTATTATTCAATAATTTCAAACTAATGAAACGCTTTGAGAAAAAATTTTGTTCTCGTTTCCTTTTTTCGTGAATACTTCAGAGAAGATTTTTTCCCATTTCGTTCTCTGTCAGGAAGTTCCTGAGACTCTAGTTCCCAAATTGTTCTTCGAGAGCAAGATCCTTAGACGTTTCTTCCCTGTTTATTCTCTTACAAATTTTCCCGAAAGTATTGTTAGCATTTTGTTCTCTTTGGGAACGTTTCACATTGTTTCGTTCTTATACAATTCCCATTGAGAACGTTCTCGTCAGTTTTGCATTTGGGTTTTGGTTTAGAAGCGTTCTTGGGATAAAAACTATGAGAATGACATTTAGTTTCGATCACACCTTTTGTTTTAAATAAAATAAGACCTACTTTTTTTTGTAAACGACCTCCAATAGAACACTTGTTTAAATGCCGGTTTGTAGGAAAAACAGCAACAAAACTGCTGTAATTATCCGAGTTGATTTTATATATATGCTAACTTCCCTAACTAACGTCGCCCTCTTCACCGACGATTCTACCGCTTCCTTGCTTAAGATGCATTTATTTAAGCAATTTAAGTGCAATTAAATATTCATTTCTATTTATAGTTCGTTTCGACTAAGCATCAGTGAAGCGAATGGTAATGGAAAGGGAATGATAATGCTAGTAGTAATGGTACCTAACTTCGTAATTGTCTTCCTACTCGACTTCGTAATCGTATTTCCACTTCGTCTTCATCAACATATTCGTGTTCGTCTAAGACTTGCCTTCGTATTCGTACTCGTCTTCTTTATCGTATTCTCCTTCACCTTCATCTTGAATTTCGCATCTTCGTCTTTATCTTAGGTTTCATATTCGCCTGCCCAATCACACTTGGTCTTCGTCTTCGTCTTCCCCTTCGTGTTCGATGTTGTAATCGTCTTATTCGGCTTCCATTTCGTATTTTTATTCACCTTCGTCTACGTTTTTATAACATTTTAAATAAAATCTGTTTATTTGGTGAATAAATTAACCTCAAAGGCCTGTAAATTGCTGTTTTCAGTTCTATGAATAATCTTGGTTGAGTGAATAGGCCTTGGACGAATTCGTTTCCTCTGTATATAAAGTCTCAAAATTGACCCCCAAATAGGGTAATAATTAATATAGTTTCTGCGACTGTAAACGACAAATTGATTTTGACCGAGTTAGCGACAGTGGTTTTGTATTTCACTGGCAAATCGTGGCCGAATAAGATTGGAGACTTTTTCTTTTTTCACCATAAAGGATAATTAATAATAATAATAGATTGACGCTTAGACAATATTTTAGTGTTTGGCGGTTCTTTTAGATTATCGAAAAAACATATTATTTTATATTTTTTGTATTGGAAGAGACGTATGTAATTTATGTGGCTATCGTTAACATAATGCAAACTATCGATACAATTTTTAATAACTTTTTAAATTTTACCAAGTGATATTAGCCACAAATTGGTTAGAAATCATGTCTATTCATATTAAAGTCGTGGAAAAAATTAACATCTTTCCACAGGCAAGTAGCACACTGGTGTATAACTTGTTGTAAATTAGAAAATTTTGGTACAACTAATTAATTAATTATACCAAAATTCGTAAATTTATACTAGTTATACACCAGGGTGCTACTTAAGTATTTTTTTTTTACCCAGCTTAAAATTTTTTCAATTAAATATAATACAAAAAATCGGTTTTTAAATTTGACTTTGAAAAACAATAAAAAGTGATCTAAAATTATTTATACCAAAAGATTTTCTAGATCTGCCGCTACTTTTCCCTTTTTTTTAACAATGCGTCGAAGTGATGTGATTAGAGGATCGGAAGATATCAACAACGTTTGCATTAAATCAGAATTTTGCTCAAACGTACATATACTTGGCAGTTATTGATGCGCAAGTTTCATGATTCACTTCTCACAGATTTCTGTTTAATTACGTAAAATTTAATCATGTCTTTTGTTTAAAATTATACGACTTTTTAATTTTGAAGCCTTTTTACATAAAAACCGCCATTCTCTCGCAGCTAGTTTATATATGTAATTATTTGGGATAACTCATAGTAGACGCTTGTGTAAATAAGTTTTTAGGCTAGTTATGGCTTAGTATTTAAAGCTTAGGTAAAAGTGAGAAATGCAGAAAATAAACCTTTTTTTATCAACACAACAATGACTGAACCAAGATTAACAAAAAGTTAAGAAAAAGCTTACTTTCCATAAACGATTAACGTATCTTTCAAAAAAAAGCAAAATGTATAAATTATGTTTTGCCGTTTACTACGTCTGCAAAGTGGAAAAATGTTCATCAAAAAAACGTTTTTTTTTTATTTTGACTATATTTATCTGAGCTACAAATCAAATACCTTTCGAATCAAAGTAAACAGAGATAAACGGAACTAGATTTAGAAAATTTAGAGTTTTTTATATTCAGTTCGTTATCACTATAAAAATGTTTCATAATTTTTTTTTATGTTTTTACCTATTTTTGATCACTCATATCCCAAAAATAGTGCACCGTGTCTCGCCAGCGCCTAAGGCTTAACAAATCTTACAAATAATATTTTTCCAGGACACTGGACTTCCATCAAGGCCCATTTGTAACTCGGAAAAATTGACAAAATATGACTTGGAAGTTTTGAGAGTGCCATTGTTCGATTTTGATTTGATTCAGACTGTGAAGAACTCTATTTTAATGGTGTTAAGCTGGAACCCAAAGAGACTTGTGAAAATCAGTCAGTCAAGACGGATGTAGAAATAGTATAACCGATAGCAATATTTGTTAAAAAAAAAAGAAATAACTATTTCCTCAATCCAATCACGCGCTGTGATATGTTTTAAGACACTGATTTTAAATGGAATCAAAATAGTATTTAAAAATATCAGTGTTATAAGTTCTAAAATTCATTAAGTTTTTGCAGTAGTAGAAGCCAAAAGTGAAGTTCAGCGCGATTAAACGTCCAAGCTGACGAGTTTCACACTTTTGATG
>NW_016194964.1:0-3087 GCF_001687245.7 Rhagoletis zephyria | reverse complement strand
ACAATTTTTTGTTAGTACAATTTTTTGTTAGTACAATTTTTTGTTAGTAACATTTTTTGTTAGTGCAATTTTTTGTTGGTACAATTTTTTGTTAGTACAATTTTTGTTAGTACAATTTTTTGTTAGTATAATTTTTTGTTAGTAGAATTTTATTCTGGAATTATTTTTTTTAATTCCTTTTGTAGTACAACTTTTTTTTTCGTAAATGTTTTTAGAAAAACTTTTTCTCAGAACTCCCTATGATTTTTTTTACAAAGTTTTGACAAAGACATTACTTCTGTTGGTTTTTTATCATTCTCATCCTCTCTTTGTAGGTATGTAACTATATTTAATTAAAAAAAAAAGTTGTATGCCTAGGATGTTTGTATGAATGTGTATTTAGAGACTTACATATAATCATACGTACATACGTAAATAGATATTTTTTTATGTGTATACTAAGTATTTACAAGCATGTAAATTCTATACTAATTATTTTCGTTTTCTGCTGCTTCTGTTTCTTTTCAGCCGCGTTACCTTGCCATTAACTGTGGAAGAGGTTAGTATACAGGAAGTCAAAAACTAGGAACTAGAAAAAAAGTACAAAAACTGTGCTTTACCCTCACTGGAACGTCTACAGTCATCACATGCGGCGCAACCGCACACCCGCATATGCAATTGAATGCAGCCTGTGGCGCAAGCAATAAGCAAATCTTATAGCCGACCCTCTTCGTCATACGCCAATCGCCAATCGCCAACAGTTTTAGTTCTATGCATTTTAATTTTCTTTGCTATTTTTATATTTTTTCTTTGTTACTTACATACATATCGGCTCCTGGCTATTTTTGCCTCGCCGTCATTGTAAACGCGCCGCTGCATAATTACACTTATTCGTATGCTCGTTGAAAAATAAGAAATAGAAACAAATTAAAAAAAAAAAAAAAAACAAAAAAAAAAATCGGAAATAGAGCACCAATCAGCCAATGTGGCGTCAATGGCGAGGCCAGGCGAGTGCGGTCACCGTCGTTCATAGGAAATTAATTAAAAATTCAATATTGTGCACGCTCTCTTTAACATTTTTCATTTTTTCTAAGTATTTAATTTTTATTTTGGATTTCCAAGTATACTCAATGCATTTTAGTAGAATAGGATTACTTTTGATGAAAACATAATTTTGTATGTAACATTATTTGAAGACTGTTTAAATCGGTGTAATTGTTAAGTGTTGTCATCGAAAGAGTAGGAGCCATCTAGCGGGCTGTCCCGTAAACATGTAGTTGTAAGAGGGGTGACCCAGAAAAAGAGATATGGTAGTTTCACAACGTACACAACGTAATTGTAACAGTGTTCTGCTGCGGATTTCTTAAGTCAGATTCGAACGGTGATGATTTTTCATGAAAAACTGTTTCATAGTACATAGTACATAACTCAAGCTACATTTATTTAAATAGATATAGATAGCACAACACCGAAACCGGTTTGTCTCCAAACCAAAATTGACAAGGGATGACGGAAAATTGTTCCACAATAGAGCATACACCTACTCTGTCGGAAACACAAACAACGAAAAATATCAAATAGGAAGTATCAAAATATATATATGCTTAATAATCCTTTCTTATTGCCTTCTAAATTCAAGCGCCTTCCTAATACTTATATTTAAATTTGTCATGTAGCCCCCATAACCTTATTTGGCAACAGTGCGGCTGTAATCATAACTTTTTATCATATTTCTCTCCACACACCTTCTTACATTATTTCTCCCATTATTTTGTAACTAAGTTGGACATTTTTCTTATAAAGTGTACACCTTATGCATTTCTTTATTTAATTTTTTATTTGCTTTCTATTTCTTATCCTTACGCAGTATCAAGTTGCACAACTTTATTCAGTTGCTGAAGCATCGAAGAATGAGACTGGCGGTGGTGAAGGCATTGAAGTGCTAAAAAACGAACCATTCGATAATTATCCACTGTTGGGTGAGTATGAGTTATACCAAAAGTACTCGTACATAAATCTTAATGAAATTTTTAATTACACACATGCTTTTCATTTTAATTTTACAGGTGGTAAATATAATGCCGGCCAGTATACATATAAAATCTACCATTTGGCATCAAAAGTTCCAGCATTTATAAGACTGTTGGCACCGAAGGGTTCCTTAGAAATACATGAAGAGGCATGGAATGCATATCCGTATTGCAGAACGGTCATAACGGTATGTAAAGATGTGCTAACATATTTAAACAAAAAAAAATGGCAAACGATGATATTTTAGCGTTGGCACTGCAATCGCTAAGGAGTTTTGAATCAGTATGAATTTAGAAACTTTAGAAACTTATTTTAGAGAGTTAAAGGAACGAAGAAAGCGGTTAGCGCGTAGAGTGCTAATAGCAGTGCTCTTTATAAGACTGTTAAGTTGTCTGGCATTCAAAGAAAGCATTAGCTAGAGTCAAAACTATCTCTGCATGATTTTGGGGAAAGATACTGGAGTGCCAGTGCATGGCTAGATATACATAAATCTTTGTTGTTCCGTACGTACATAGAACTGACTAATAACTTACCTTATCTCTGCGAGAAGCCTAAAAATGTCAAACTCGAGTTTAAGTGTCTATGAAATAGGAGTTGGCTAATTAGAATCTCATTATGTCTTAAGAAATATTTTTTGGTAAAATATATAACTCAAATATATCTATATAATCATTTAGTTATCCTGTGTTCAGAAATGCATCAAGCCAAAGCATCAGTCTCTTTTATTTCTAAACTATCACTGATAGAAATGTCCAATATGCGCAACCACGGTTAAAAGCCGAATTGGCCGTAAATAGTTGTTTTCCATTAATAATAAAATAACGAAGTTGGGCTGGAATTTCCCTTGGGGGGTCGATTTTATCGGTGGTATGAGTTACGTGAGATGCTCTGGCAGATGGGGGATTCCACCTTTTCGCGTAGTAGTACGTTTTGTCCTCTAAATAGCTTAGTGCATTTGCTGAGCTATCTCTAATTCCAGTGGACAACAGCCCTAGAGGAAGGATAGAAAGGATAGGGGAAAACAGGTGTAGATATATTTTCCAAGCACTAAAGCCTTAAGATGGGATAAAAATCATA
>NW_016194962.1:0-3088 GCF_001687245.7 Rhagoletis zephyria | reverse complement strand
TAATTTCATTATAATTAAATTTTTTAGTAAGTCATATAGTAATGGTATGCACATATGAAGGAAAGCTTCAGTGTTAATTTTTTAAGTCGATTCGCATCTTGAAAATCTTCGGCAGTTTGAATTAATTCCATTCATTTCCCACTGTGCGGAGGCCTCCGGTTATGCTATTTACTACCATGTGGTTTGCATATCTGCGCTAATTTGCTTAAAGTTGAAATTTTAATTTCCGTTGACACTTTTAATTACAAAAACTTACTTGCATACCTGCGTCACAAATACAATTAAAATGCATGGCGTAAAATATTTTTGAAAATACTCAAGAAAAAAGTATGGATTTTTTGTAATACAAATACCCAGTTAGTAATTACGAATTCGTTCATACCCGCTGTGACTCAGTGACTTTCGATTTTAGTTCGATATTGCATAAGTTAGAAATTTATTTTGTGGCTCTTCGGGTGGGTGACGGTTAGAAGTACATATTTGGTTTACGCATAAAAAGTGGAGCATCGCTGCTGAATATTCAATTTTTGACACAGAAATTGTATGTTTTGGAAACACCTTCGTGCTAAAATTGATTTTTGGAATCGACAACAATTTAGCCTTTCGCTGTTCTTATCAGAGTTATGGAGATGAGTTGGGAATAATAGAAGAAAAAAAAATGTAGATAGCATTGACGATGATAGGTATTTACTTCCTAGTCGCAAAATATGCTTGATGTGCTATTTATAGATGGAGTGGCAGTTACTGCGGAAATTTGCCGCTTTTCTAGTTCTTTTTTTAGGGTTTTCGTATTGTTTACTCTTCGCATTCACCTTCGTATTCGTTTTAGTCTCTGCCTCTCTATTTTTCTTCGGATCGCATGCGTATTCGCCTTCGTATTCGTCGTCGTATTCTTTTTCGTATTTTTCTTTCACATTGTCTTTGTATTCATTTCCGTATTCGTATTTGTCTTCGGATTCGTCCTCGTATTCAAATTCATCTTGATGTACGTGTTCGTATTTGTCTTCGTGTTCGTGTTCGTAATTATCTTCATTTTAATATTTGAACACGAATCCGAATTCATCTTCCTAATTGTCTTCGGATGATCTAAGTATTCGTATTCTACCTCGTCTTCGTATTCCACTCCGCATTTGTATTGGTCTTCGTATGTTCTTCGTATTCGACTCCCAACTCGTCCTTGCATTCTTGTTCGTATTCGTGTTCGACTTCATCTTAGTCACCGTTTTGGTCTTCGAGTTCATCTTCAGTTGCTATTCGCATTCGTTTTCGCATTCACATATATCTTCGTATTGGTATTTGTTTTCGTGTTCAAAAATAAAACAAAAAACGAAGCAAAAGAGGATGCGGAAATAATATGCCGCTGCAACAACAACTACACAAAAATACGTAAATTTTTCCAGGACGACTGTAGCCGCCATCTTCTACCAATTTACCGGAAACTTTTTAGTGAAATAAGTTTTAGTGCTGTTCAAGACCCTCAAACTTGCATGACGACTTCGGTTTTCTATGCCTTGACATTAATAAAAATACTAACTCCATCGATAACTTATACTCGCGTTTTGTAGCTTCTCAGTTCTGTGTCCTATTAAAAAAAAAATTAACATCCTTTATTGTGATAGAAGGCTTCACGATTCTTATATGTTCGACCTCTCCTAGAATCGCTATTCCTGCGTTATACAAAAGACTTAAGTAGCGAACCTTGATGGCATTGGTAACGAAGAAGACGAAGAATTTTTAAACTAGTGATGCGCAAAATTGTATTCCGAAATAACCGCCAAAAGTACCGATATGGTTTTGAAACCCCGAAAAGTCCCGCAAAATCCCACAAGATAAAAAAAATATATATATATATATATGAGGCATTCCTCGTCAACTGAAGCCCCCTTCATTCCAGAATTAGTTCAGGTAAAAAAATCGGTTATATGCTTGAAAGTTTGATACAAATGCCTACTTTTAAATGATGACTGAGAGGCATTTTTTGCAATCCGTTAATGCGGATCCAGTATGATAGAAAAAATTTTGAAATATTTTTTGAATTTGCTCGAAACTTATTACTAGGTGGTTTTTGGGGTTGCTGATTATGAATCTTATCATGAACTTTTAAGATTCCAAATGTTGAACAAAATATTGAATTCGCCGCGTTGCTAACCAGCGACCCCAAAAACCTCCGAGCAATAAAATTCGAGTGATTTAAATTATATATTGCGAAACGTTGTCCGCCATATTGGATTTAAAAACTCTCGACTCATCATTAAAAATTAAAATTTCTTTTACAGAATTTTAAAAAATGTAAACGACTGAATGGCTTAGAGATTTTTCTAGTGACTTTTTTTCACCTTGCACCTCTTTTCGGAGATTTTTTGAAAGAATTGAGCGGTAGAACTGTTTCCTCATATATTGGGAAAATTTTTTCAACTAAACAGATACACTCTTCTGTAGTAATAAATTTTCAAAGTTCGNAAACATACACACACACACACATGCAGATAAATGTATACCTACATACATACATACATACATATGAATTAGTGCAAATGCGTTTGTATGCGCGAATGAATTTAGTGGTTGGTTAAGATGAAAGGCCAAAATCAAAAGCCAAATCTGGCAGTCAGTTGGCCATTTGGTGTGTAAGATGAAATAAAAATGTGATTGAGGCAGTCGTCAGTGACGGCTATTCAACATATAAATACCTACAACGGTACTGTATATCAGGGTGTTTATTTACAGGGTTAATACTTATATGCATATATGCGCATTAGGCATATGACTTTTTGAAGTGAAACTGCTTTGCGTTCGGTGGCGGATGGCGGAGGTGGTTGGTGACGATTAAGACCGGTTCTTCGATATTTAAAAGGGTGATGTCAAATTAGATGTGTAATAAGGTTTTATTTTTTCGGGAAGAGTTGCCACCTGTTACAACATTATATTCAATGTGGCTATCAATTGAAATGTTTTTGTAAAGGCTTTATTACTTACGTACCTAGATGTTTAAAAAAATCAAATTCTTTTTAAATTAGGAGAAATAGGTAATTGAGAATTTAAAAAGTTTTAAGTTTGAAAATATTTTGAAGAGGATTGCCACCTGTTT
>NW_016194961.1:0-3088 GCF_001687245.7 Rhagoletis zephyria | reverse complement strand
TTGCTGAGTTTAAATATCAAAAATCGGCGCAATTTTTTGAAATTACACGATCGCACTTTTTTGTACTAGAATTTAGTGGGCTATCAAACTGCATACCAAGAATTTGCGTAAGAATTCTGATAAGACAGTTTGAAATTTTGGTGAAAGTTTGCTGAATCTTTCTAAATTTTGTACAAAAATTTTGATATTTGGCGTTTGTTATATAATAAGCTGGACTTTTGTAAATAACACAGGCCAATAAAATTAAATCTTTTTCTGGAAGCAGAAACACTAATTCACATTTCCGAATAACTTTGTTGCGCTGAATCCGAATCTGGCCGTAGAATTGTTATAACCCGTCAGGTTTTTGAGATATCCTAACCTAAATTTAAAGATGCTATAACTTGGCGAAAAAAAGATATTTGAGCAAGCTCAACGGCGTTTGAAACAGAAAATCTTTCATATCCTATAGGATACCTAAAAAAATCTGATAGAGCACCCCTATGGCCAGATGCAGATTCAGCGCACCAAAATCCTTTGGCAATATGCGTTAGTGGTTCTACTTCTTTACCTTTCCTTGTTGGCCTGTGTAATCAATAAACATTATATAGAGACAAGAAAAATCGCCAAAAATGGTCAAAATGTCATGTCGTTTTTTTTTAAGTAGCGTTTATACATATGTATGTATGTATGTGTGTATATATTACACATAAATACATATTGCTTATTTACTAAAAGACTGTCACAACCCAAAAAAAAAACGATTTTTTTTTAGCAAATGAAGCACAATTATCATGATTTACAGAGTGTGTACAAATTTTGTGCTAAAATCGTGCGTAGTTTTCGCGTAAGAAGGCAATAAATATGCATCTCTTTTTTCTACATTTTGGTAAGAAGTCTAAGACTTTAAACGCGTCTCTTGAAAAATCTCGTTTGTGGAGTTGTGGCAATCTTTTAGTTATTGAGCGATATGTACGTTGAGGCTTAAGAGTTTAAATATTAACTAAAAATCGTGCTGCATTGACATTACACACGTAAAGGCTTAACCATATTTAATAAAAATCGAGTCTCAGAAAGAAGTTATGTCTTTTCTCATTTGTCCCAACCAAAATTAATTAGCCCACAGCCGTTTCTCGCGTCTCTAAGAAATGGGAAATTTTAAGTTAAAACTCTTTTGAAGAAAGTTTGCTATATGAACTTGAACGATAGAGTTAATCGTATCAGTTAGATAAGTAAATATTTGTCGCTACTGAAGTACATATTCATACAACAAAGAGTAATCTGATTGAAATGCCACAACCTGCAGTCATTGTACTCGCATTCATTACCACTAAATATTTGCTTTGATCGAAAAGAACAAAGGCACCTGAGTCAACCTACATATTTACTAAGTAGGCGCATGCACTAAGTCTTGCAACACCCTTGTACGGTGTACGGATTGCAAAGCTCTGCCATAGGAAAACCGAACCCTGAGTGGTCGAATTGTAGGTTATGTATGAAAAATATTTTTATAAAAAATTAGCGGAAAAAAATTAAAATAAAAATTGTGGCATATGTTGTATAAAATACTTTTCCAATACTTTTTTCCGGCAGTGTCGTTAATCTAATTATATTACGATCTTAAGGTGGAACAACTTTATTTTATACGACTTTCTTGCAGAGGTTGCAGCCAGAGAGCTGTTCTGAATGCTCCAACAATAGTCAGCCATCATTTGTGCGTTTCAGAGGCGTTGATAGCGTTCCTCCATCCTATGAAGGTGAAGCTTGTTAACTAGAGCTGCTAGAAAACAAATGAGGTTATATTTAGAGCCAGCGACATCAAATTAGTAAACAGCATCTATCATAAGTCATTCATCAGTCCAAAAATGCAATTTTGTTGGCCAGTGTAATAGATCAAAATTCAAGTACAAGTTAAGTTGTACTTACATATATATGAAATGTACATACATACGTATACAACCGAAGGATATTTATTTTCATTTCTCATCTACGTATATCCTCTTTGACTGAGAATTTTTTTTCGCATCGGTAAAGGCTTCTCTCTGAGAGCAATCAATAAAGCATTGTTAAAAAGGTTTCGGTTAATCTTAATTAAAAATAAAAATTTAAAATTAATTAAAATTTATCTGCCCTTTAAACATAAATTGTGTTATATTATGTGCATATATATATGCAATTATGGAATACCGTTTAGATTTAAGATATGTGCAGGTTAAGACCCGTAAAACCGCGATTTTCCATACCGTTTAGCGACCTCTAAAACGCTGCAGATTTTGGATATGTTCGTTTTGAAAACATATTAAAATGCAGTTTTACCTCCGGTTAGTGTTAACCAGACATTGAGAACCCGGCCCTTAGAACACTCAATATTTAGTGCACTACGCTCATCTCTGCGCAATGGTAACTTCTAACTGCACGGCACTGTACGGAGGTATTTAGGTTGTGTGTATGCCTAGTGCATTGCAATTTATCAAACTATTTTTGCAGATGTCAAGAAAATATGTCTATTTTTATACCAAATTTACGTAAGTGGAAATACATACTTTTACTCTAAAGTCGTGAGCTTAGCTATTTATAGCTTACCCTTTCGTACTATTAATTTAGATTTATGAAAATTATTGCAACAATTGCTTTATTATTTAAAATATAAATATACCAACGTAGAATATTGTTATTTTTATTCACAAGTTTAACTTTGTGATGTGTTTATTATTGTTGTAGTAATTACTGTTGCACATGCTGCCGGCGGGCATTGTGCTTATAGGCCTTTCGCACGAGGCGATTTTTCAGGCAACAAAAGTTGAATGCGGAGTTGAATGAGAAGTTGAAAGTGAAAAAGTTGCCATCCCTATTCAGACGAGGCGATTTTCGATTCAACTCGAATTGTTGTTTACATTATTTAAAATGAGTTTAAATCGCCAAATTTTATCAATTGGCGTAAATTNTAAAAAAGTAAAAAAGAAAAAAAATATGTATACACAACAGTGTTGGCATTTTTTGGTACAATTGTACTTGTTTGATACAATTTCATTTACAATATACCTTCCTACTACGCAGTACTTTTAATACAATTTTGTAATGAATACTAAAAATATACTGCTCTGAAAAT
>NW_016194960.1:0-3088 GCF_001687245.7 Rhagoletis zephyria | reverse complement strand
GACTGTTTACCGAAATAATTTTTAAATGTGTTTGGTTACTTTGCAATTCCCAAAATAGTATGCAATTAGACTTTTACTGGTACTAAATATTATTCATAAACTCATATGTGTTAGAAGAACTAACGCTGCTCACCGGATACAAGATAGACAGAGGACTTTTATGAGAATAGATAGTCGTTAAAAAAATCAATCAACGAAGCCAAATTAAGGAAAAGACGACCTTTCAATTTTAACTTTGTTGGAATAACGAGCCAAAAAATATTTTCGTAAGGGTTAGCCAATGATTATACTCAAACATACACCTTGATCGGTAACTTTTTCTTTAAAAGTATTCCTTTTTCTTGATTCTTCTTCAATCGCCACTGTTTACTTGCCAATTTTCAAATATCAAAGAAAAATATATCATCGCCGCACAGTGGTCTATTTTGAAAAAAAGTGGACAAGATCAAATATCTCAAGACCGAGAAGAGATAGTGGCATAAATGTAACAATATTTTAAATTTTTTGAGATGGATAATTCAGAAGAAATAGTGGAGGCGTTTCTCTTCCTCTGTTACCAGCAGCGAGACACGCGTTGATTACTTACAGAGCTGGAGCGTCGGTGTCCATTCGAACGATGTCCATGTCGTTGTAAAGCTCATACAGCTCATGGTTCCAACGTCTGCGGTACTCGCCGTCGCTAACGCGTCAAGACCCGTAAATCTTCCACAAAATCTTCCTCTCGAATACTCCAAAAGCCGCCTCATCGGATGTCATTGTCCATACGTCCGCGCCATAATCCAGCACAGGCAGGATGAGTGACTTATAGAGTGTAATTTTTGTACGACAAGAGAGGACTTTACTTCTCAATTGCCTACTCAGCCTAGAGTAGCACTTGATGGCACGATCGATTCTCCGTTGGATTTCAAGGCTGACATTATTATTATTGTTGTTAATGCTGGTTCCCGATTATGGCGGAGCTGGTGGTTTATTTTATCCATCCGTATCAGTTTCGCGGGATGCTCTTTTCTAAGATTTGGCGTATTGCGAATGACTGAGCTATGGTGGATTTTCCAGGTCTAAAGCCACACCGATAAGGCCTTTCATCGACGGTGGTTCAGTCTTTCACACACTAAGCTTGTTAAGACCTTTTAACCTCTGCTTAGAACGCTGATCCCGCAGTAGTTGGCGCGAATGGCGGGGTCGAATAAGTTAGCAGCCTTTCATTAAAAAAATAATTAAATATTTTTAAAGTTAGCAGGTTTTATTTTCAATCCTTTTTAGTCATTGTAAATACCAAGAAAATTAACCGTTATCTCCAGCATGTAGAGATATTTTTCCCCTTTCCGTCAGTACCAACAAGTTAAGTAAGTAAAGTAAGAAGGTTTAAAAGCATTTTAAAAATTGCAGCAGGTAAATCTTCATCATCTTCTAAATGTAAAATTTTTAAGGGAAATTGATCATGTAAACCGAATAATTCCATTCCGTCAGTAAATAAAGTGAACGCGGCGGTAACCTAATTTAAATTATGCATATTTAATACTCCATCTTTTTTAAATGCTAGTGCAGCGCATACAAAATTTCAACTAAATTGGGTATCTAATTTTTACTATTTTTTGGCCGCTGTTTACTATCTGTGGCTTGAAATTCCATTTTTTGTCTAAAGGTTTTTGTTATTTTGACACAACTTCTTCCCTTTCATCCATTCCTTCGCCAATTATATTATGGACCAAAACCGGACACATAGCCAATGTAGCAGCGAATGTGCACTGAAGACCTATCCTGTCCTAAATCACCGAATTTGAAGTGAAACTAATAGATTGGCGCTTAAAGATATGTTAGTGTTTGGCCGAGCTTCTCCTCCGATTTGTGGCGTGCGCCTTGATGTCACACAAATCGGAGGGACCTACATGTTTACGCCGACTCCGAGGTTTGCCATTCTTTGCCGAGGGGCGCCTGCTGTTAACAAAAAACCTTTTTTCTACATCTTTTGCGATGTTGCTTTGACCAGGGCTTGAACCCAGGCCCTGCGTAGTGGAAGAGGGGGACTTGTCGATAAAATAGTCGATATTTTTCTCGCTTTTTTATCGATATTTTTTATCGATTTTGTTATCGAAATTTTCGATATAATAATGGATATTGTTATCGATTATTAAATGTAGATAAAAGAAAACAGAAAACATAACATAAATGTAGTTAGAACGAACGGGGGTAGAGGTAGGGATCTAGATAGAACAAGTAATTTTTAAGCAAAAACAAACCCGAAAGTAATTCTCATATTAAAAAAATATATATATATATTTCATGATCTAATGATCGGATCTATACCTCTGAGATACTACCTTTCCGATGCAAAAATAATTGCCGAATTCGGTTGACGTGGTCCAAAGTTATGCTGTAACATACATAAAAAATATTCCGACGAACTAATGACCTCCTCCTTCATTGGAAGTCGGTTAAAAAAGAGAAAAAATATAACCTCAAGCAAAAGCAGATGTATGTATGTATATTGGATATGAGATAAAATAGATATGTAACGTAAGTTTCACTTCTCCAGTGTGGCCCAGGCGCACTTACTTTTATTCTTTATTTAATTCTATTTGACACTTTTTTTTCTTTTATCAGACGATAAATGCCATTGCTCGTCAGTGTTGTGATGACAGAGCAATTTGTTGTCCTTGATGATACCCAGTTATTGCGTTTTACTTCATTCCAGAGGGACAGTTCTACTACGTACATATGTATGTATAAAACACAAGTTTTGGAAGTTGAAATTCAGAGATTTTAAGCTTTGCTGGATTGACTTCTAGTCCACATTCTTTAGATCAGGATTGTATAGAAGTTAAAACAACAGATTGTCTAATACAATTGGGTGCTTGCCAGATGCAATTAGTAATAGGTTCGCTGTAGATTCCAAAGGATTGGAGAGTCCTTCACCTTTTGCTGTTGCCAGCCTATCATATGTATTTTGCTCATCTCCGAAATCGTACGAGTATAAACTTTCTCATAAATTATTTTCGTATGCCTAACGTTCAATTGACTTAAACCGCAGTGCTCGGGATAATAGCTTAAACTAATAGTTGGCTCTCAATTAAGTGTTTTCGTGTTA
>NW_016194959.1:0-3089 GCF_001687245.7 Rhagoletis zephyria | reverse complement strand
TTTTGTTTCATGCTTTCCACCCTCAGAAAACAAAGGTTACAATTACATATGTAGGTGTAAATATTCTCTTTTCTCCCAATGTGTGATGAGATTTTTGCATTGTTCGAAAAATTCTTTTCACGAAATTATGCAAAAATAAGCTGAATATCGAAAATTTAGAAAATCTAAAATTACATATATTCTATAAATTCTGTAAAATATGCGTCTATATTTAGACCTGGTGGACCGGTACCCACAATTTATTTTACTAATAATCCTTAGCATCTACATTTCAAAGTTAATTTTTTGATAAAAAAGGAAAATATTAAATAAATGATATGTAAATACCTTCACCTGAATACTCCACAGCACTTAAAGAATTGATTACAGTTGAATAATAAACACTTGCATTAATGGGTTCACTGTCAAATGCATATAAATTGACTAGTCGGTTTTGTTGGAAATGTACCGTTCGTGGAGAGGGGGGTGAGTGAATGATGTGAAATTTTGTATTTATGACTTTCCTCTTCCCTCACTAGGCCCAACCGGCTTTTTTCATCAAATGTCACCATGACTTTTCTCCACTTGCCTCCATTAAATCGAAACACTATGCGCTATTGCGCTGTTGCTTTGACCAGTGGTTGAGGCCAGACCCTGTGGAGTGGAAGCGCGCCGTCATTTTCCTTTTTATAAAAATATGTGTAATTTTTCTAACAAATTTGATGCCTCTTACCTTATTTAATTTAATCTATCATTTCATCAATGTAGTATATCGATGGCCGAGTGGAAGATCGACATATCTCGGCAGCCAGTTCGAAAACGCCCTATCTCAGAAAATTTTTCTGAGACGAAAATACATTGAAAATAAGCTGAGATAGGGCGTTTTTGAATCGGCAGCTGAGATAGGGGGTTTTTCAATCAAATTCTGAAGTAGGGCGTTCTTGAAAAGTTTTCTGATATAGCGCGTTTTTGAACTGGCTGCCGAGATACGTCGATCTGCCACTCAGCCATTGATATGGGAAAATCTTTTGAGGTGGGGATTTTTCAATAAACATTTTTTTCAACATAGCACATTTTTTCCCATGAATTATCCCTTGTTAACCTAATTGAAGTAAATTATAACCCTAGTAACTAATATTTCATAATTACTACTCTATTTAGACCATATCTTTAAAAATTTTTCCCACTAGCCCGGTCATTTGCAAGGTTGCCCGATAGATTTGCAAGGTTGCAGTAACTCGCATAAAGCTGAAATATGGTACGAATGTTACGAACGCCATTATAAATGAAATGTGAAAAGTCCTTATCGATCCCAGATCTGTAAAAAAATTATATAATTATTATAAAAAATTCAGTCTGTATGGCAGGTGCTACATTTTTTTCATGAGTATANGTTTTTATGGGAGGTGCCACACCCCTTCGGCTAATTGAGATAAAAGCTATCCTATAATTAAATTTAGGATAAATGACTCCACTGTGAGAAATTTCATTATGATCGGCTGAGTAGTTAAAGCGTGAAAGCGTAACAAACAAACCTTTCGCATTTATATTACTTAGTAAGGATTATCCAGTACTGGTATTTGGTAACTTTTGATTTTTTTCATTCAAAATTTTAAAATAACCGGTAAAGATTTTATGTAGGCATGTGCCACTAAAAATTAGGAAAATATGGCAAATATTGCCTGGCCATGAATTTATGTTTGCGCATGTAAAAGATTTTCAGATCTTTTTCGCAGTACGGTTGAAGCATATTTTAATATGTACTTAAAATTTATATTAAGTTTTTCATGAAGTTTTTGAAAATTGGCAACAAATCCGCCCGAATAATGAATCGCATGGTTCCAAATATGTGCCCATATTCTATATACTGCATTACTTACCCTTGCCCACTAACAGACACACAAAATTCGCCAGTAGGGTATTTATTTTGTGAATTATTTCTTGCTGAAAGTATGCAAACTAAATTGCTTTATTAATGTTGGCATAATAAAATATGCAAAGTATCTAAATTTTTTGCTGGGATTTATGTTATAATAGTAGAGTATTTCAAGTTAATGGAAAATGATGGAATTTTTAAGTAAATAAAAGAGAATATCATAGCAATATGGAAAATTGAAGATGCTTAACGAATTCCTGGTGTAGAATATTTTTGCCTTAGGCACTAAAATATGCGCAATTCAATATTTATCGTACTTATTTTGAGGAAATTACGACTCTGTTTGGGTCTAAATGTGGGCAAATACACACACTTGTGTTCCAAATAATATCCAGCAATGGCTCTTGAGCTGGCTGCCCAAAAATGTTGAAAGATTTGAAAGTCACTGTAATAAGCATTGAATAAAAGATGCCGCTAAAATGGGTATAATAGCATAGGAACGACCAAAAAAAAACAATATTAGAAAGATGGGAGCAAAGTTGGGTTGCTTCAAAAGTGGTGGAAATAATGGCTGTCTCGCTCAGTCTTTTGACCTTGATTTAATTAAAAATCTTTTTGCGTGAGACTTCATTCCTGTTTAGAAATATAGGCACTAAGGATGGTTATTTGAAAATATGAAACTCTCGGATATTACTTTATGTTATATTATTTAATTTATTTATTTTTATATATTTTTTTGAATATAAGATTATAGTTTATTTATTTTGCAGAATATCTACTATCCGTTTCTACAGTAATATTATTTTTTTTAATATATGCACATATAAGTATTTTTAGAAATCCGCATAACCAGGAGAACTATCATTTGCATTCGTGTTGAACTACGCAAGCTCAAAATATTTATATATGAATGTCGAAAACCTATGGTGGATGTCTGCTGTGAAGCGATAAATAATTATTTACAATTACATATAATTGGTATTACAGCACCGCACAGTGGTCTGAGAGTGGCAGAAAGTCCAAGATTCTAAATGTCTCGAAATGTGCAACTGAGTGGTTGAGTAGATATACATACATATCTATACTAATACGTTTTTAAAATTTTTTCTGCAAAAAATGGCATCAGCAAAAATCAAAAGACACAGGAATTCGGTGCTGTTCAAAGGGTATTTCTACGTAAAAATGCGAAAGCGGATTTCACGGCCTGAAAAATGGGAGTTGGACGACCAAGTTC
>NW_016194958.1:0-3089 GCF_001687245.7 Rhagoletis zephyria | reverse complement strand
GTTTTGCGGTTAGTTGGTGGTGAACACAAATATCTGTTAGCGGCAGCTCTGCAAAGTGAACAGCAAAACTTATTTGCCAAAAAGGCTAACTAAAATAGCAAGTTTGGAATATTTCGGAAAACGTTTAGTTGGTTTAGCAAAATATTCCAAACTTTCATAATCGATTCAAAATTACTTTCAAAAAGTTTTTATTTGCGGATCGGATTAAAATGTTTGCTTGTTTCTCTTATTTTTTTTGTTTCAACTACATACTTACACTCGAAAAAGCTGCACTAGTACGTTTATACAAGAACGTACCTAATTTATACCATCAATTTGCAGAAAAGTTTCAGGCGAATTGCTCGCTTGAATAGATTGTTAATGCCAAATGTTGGCAATGGCTGGCTGGCCTTCCCCCGCTACAAGTACGCCATTTTGACACGCATTAATTAACAGAACACAACCGCAAATTGCACGACGAACTACATACATTGGTTTGCTGAAGTTTTCGCACGTTTTTTCTCTACTTTCGCTCCGTTAGCCAGCTGCTGTGAAATTAATGAATCGTAGGTATGCAATTTCCGTTTCCGTTAATTGTTAAGTAGACATTTTTGTGCAGCTGACACAGTTGGCTAAACGCAACTGCAGCGCACACAAACTCAACTTTTTTCGCTGTGGCTTGTAGAAGAAGCTTTAATTAAGCGTAGGTGGCGTCATTTGTAAAGGGATGAATTAAATTTTTATTCCTACTCGCTTAATTGAAGCATCAGAATTCTGCTGCCGCTGCTTTAAATATTTGTTGTTTACTTTCCCTTATACTTCTACATAATTTTGCGTATGTTTAAAAACTCTTATCTTCTTTCGTTTCCTTTCACTTTACTCTGCAGGACATTGTCGCTATCAAATAGATGTGAATGCGTAAATGTCCAAAACTTTTTCCATTTGATAAATGAACTCTTTCCGACATTTACTTTTGTGTCGGTGTACTTTTGCATTTCAACATTTTACTTTTATGATATTTACAGTGAAGTCCTAAGGTATTCGATAAGGATTTTTTAATTCTGTGCTCAAATGTAAAAATCCAGGTCAGTGGTTAAGTTATGAAAATTGGCAAGCAAAGTGAAGATGAATATTAGCACAAAAGAAATATTCAAAAAGGATTGGCTAGTTTAAATGAATTCATCAAGAAGTCAACAGCATGTACATATGTGTGTATATGTATACTTACATATGTTTGTATATATGTACATATGTACATTAGAGTGGTCCAATTTTCGTATGGGGGCAAACAATTTCATCTTATAAAACGGGACACCCCTTGGCTTTTTCCTTTTGATATTTGTAATATCTATATCAACTTTCAGTTTTCTACTGCAACCAATACAGGGTGCTTGAAATTGGCTAATGGATCGCTGTTAAACTTGCAAAAATATTGGTGATTTTTATAAATATCTACTGTTGCCATGACAACTAAAGGTTGTCCTATTTATTTAGGTAATTTAAATTTATTGATTGATTAATATATGCACACAATACTTCTAGAGTAAAATATGAGCATCATGAACTTTCCTCTAAATCTATACTTAAAAACGTAAGTAAAAATCTTTACAATAATCGCCCTAAGATCAGTGTGGATTTGTTTCTTTTTTTTTTATTGTGCATTATTAAATACTCTTTGTTCATACTCACTTGATTACTGGCCTCTCTGCCGAAGTTACTCGCATTCAGTCCGGCCGAAAAAGACAGTTTAAGTCGCTGTAACTTTTATTAACTTATTATTTCGCTTTAAGATTGAGTTATAAGAATTTTGTAGGTTAAGGAGCCGCTCTAGATGGACAGGATAGTAGGCTGACGGCAGAGTGCTAGCTAGAAGCGATACTTTGCTAAATAAAAAATATGTACATGTGTTCATGTGAAGAAACAAACAAAATTTTTAAATTTTAGTTGTTTCGTATGTATTTTGTAGCATAGCACTAGTAAATACATATGTATATACTAAATCTTTTCAACACCTTTAAAATGTGGTTATAAATAAAGAGTCGGAAAAAAATTCGCCAAGGACCAAAATTTGTATAATCCCAAAATCTTCTCACAGTAAGCTTTCTAGAGTGGTTATTCCAAACTTTTTCGCGACCCAGTCTAATGTACATGCATACATACTAGCTTGCGCATATTTTATGTGTACTAAAGTTAAATATTTAAGTACCAAAACCGCAACTTATGTAAACGTATGTCAGCTTTAGAAATGTCCATCAGTGAAACGAGATATTAATGTTGAGCTCTAACCATAATGTAGAAGTTTCATATAAAGAGTTTCCATAAAAAGAAGTTTCAGTCAAGGATTATAGCAAAAAAAGTTTAACTTCTACCTTATATTTGAGCAAAAAATACTAATTGTTCTTTCTTTTACTTTTTTTTCAAGGCAAAAATAAAAGAAGCTTTTTCCTAATATTTTCCTGAAAGTTTAGAATGATCACGGTAAATAAAACCCCAAAAAAAACACGGAAAAAATAGCGATAAAGTTTTGTAAGATCCCGAAAAATTAAACACGAAGAATCCTGAAAATTCTCGAGAAAAAATAAAACAGCCCCGGAAAAATGCCGAACAAATCTTAAAAATCTCAAATAAATTCGTGAAATTACGAAGCAATTAATTTACGCTGAGAAGGGAGTTAAGTTACGTCAACTAAATATGTTTCTCTCAACACACGGTTGCAATTTTCCTTATATGTTGTTGGCCAATCCTAAATTGATTTTTATATTAGTAAAGGCTATTAAATTTTCTATCATCTGTGCCAACAAAATTATCGAACTTGGTAAGCAGTTTAGTAGCTACACATTGATTTATCGACAAGTTTGCAAAAGTTCAAAAAAATTTACTTTCAGTGCAAATATGTGTATGGCTCCTGTATAGCTCCAAAATTGCTTAGCCAGTTGGACAATCTTATCGTTGCAGATGATAGAAAATTCACTAGCCTTTACTAATATAAAACTAAGCTTAAGTTGGCCGACACCATCCAAGGAAAATTGCAATTTAGTGAGTGCACTCTTTTGAGATCTCCAAAAAAAAAACACGAATTTGACTCCATCTCGAAAACTGTTATACTTTCT
>NW_016194957.1:0-3089 GCF_001687245.7 Rhagoletis zephyria | reverse complement strand
AGTGAATAATCTTCAGTAGTTACTAAGATATCGCAGTTTTCGTATTTCTAAATACTACCGTTATATGGGGCGTAGGCGTGGTTATTGTCCGATTGTACCCATTTTCAATAACATTCGTCCTATGCGGAAAAGAAGTACACATACCAAGTTTCGTTATATCTTAATTTTCACTCGAGTTATCGTTTACACAGACGGATGGACGGAGAGACAGTCAACGCTTAATTGATTTCTTTTTCATTCTGATAATTTATGTATGTATACAGAAAAATTTGTACATTTAACGCATTCCATATATATTATTACCCAGGTGCGGAGGTGGGCTGGATTTAGGAAAATTATTATTTTTATTATATTAAGTATATTTTTTGTACAATATTTTTGATTTGAAAATGGAATCCTCCTAGTTTTTTTCTGCTAGCTCATCTAGCATTTACTGAGGATTAACCTCCATATCTCTATGTACATTTAGGAGCGCCAACCCAACCAATCCCTGCTGAACTTTGCTATCTATTACACAAATAGGTCTTCAACCCTTGCAGGGTTGAAAATGACCGCTCGCTTGTTGCCACAAATACTGGCAGTGTTGTTCCTATTTTTAAATATAGAAAAAATGTCGGATAAAGACTTGTAACACCCTGATTGAAGATGTCAATAAAGAAAGAAAAACATCAATTCCAATATTTGAAGAAAGAAAGGAAGGTACACTTGCGCCACATGGAAAATTCAGCAATGAAATCGTCTGTCTTCTAAGTATGTATATTTTATTCAAATATATGGGCATAAATGATTTTTCAGACGCGGCGAACTTCGTACCGCCCAAAATAAATTTTTTGTATTGAAACATTTTGGTCCAACATTTTCACCAACAGTTAACGTTCATGATTTTCAGTGACGCATTTATCTTCTAGTATTACGGTTTGGTGGTTGTAAGAAGGCATATTTCCATTGCCGTCTTAAATAACCTAGCAAAAGTGTACACGTATACAAAGACACGTAATAGTTCCAGTGCGTTTGAAAGGCACCACACCCCCTATTCAAATAGACCCAATTTTCTCTAAGAATATGGGATTGATTTCATATATCTCCATATGTACCTTGTTCGAGTACTCTACCATGAACACCTCCAGAGATATGCAGTGTGAAAAATTCCGTTTATATGGGAGGAACCACGGCACTTTTTCCTGTAGCCCCAATTTTTCTTCTTAACTATGCGATAGATTTTTAAATCTTACAAAGTTAAATTTTATATATGCAATGGGTTAAATATGATTATAAATAAAAATTGCTTTGAAAAAAACTTCAGTTCTATACTACGTGTAGGAGGGTTGCCACCCGTTTGAAAAATTAAATTTGACTTGAGTTAAGACAATAAGATAATTTAAATATCTATCACAATATGGGTGTCGGGCTAAAAAGGTTTAAAAATGTTTTAATTTGAAGATATTTTGTTTAAAAAGTTCAACTCAAGGTGTAAAATAGGTAAAATAATTTACTACAATGTAGATTTCAATCAAAATGGCTTTGAAAGACCTTTATTTCTAAACTTCATGTAGGAACTTTTCCACCCGTTTAAGAAATCAAGTTTAACTTAAGGCAATTTTATGTGGGCGCCACACGAAAGAGATTGTGGTTTTAAAATATTTTGAAGAGGGTTGCTACCTGTTTGCAAATTTAAATTCAATGTATGCAATTTGTTAAATAAATTATTTCAATATGGATATAAATCAAAATTTGGTTGCCACCTGTTTTAAAATTTAAATTCAACTTGAATTAAGGGAATCAGAGGACTGAAATATATATAAGAATACGGGTGTCATACGAAAAAGGTTTTAGTTTGAAAATTATTTGAAGAAAGTNTTGCCACCCGTTTTAAATTTTAAATGCAACTTGAATTAAGAGAATTAGACAATTTAAATATGTATGTATATTTGGGTGTCACACGAAAAATTTGTATAAGGTTTTAGTTTGAAAATATTTTTATTAGTGTTGCCGCCTGTTTAAAAGGCCGAATTTATTAAAGTTATACGCAAGTTATTGCATGAAATATTAAAATATGGCCGTCAAACGTAGGAGTAAAAGGAGGCTGCCATCTGTTTGAAAAGTTAAACTCAATTTATTTAGCAAGTTAAAGGAATCACTAAAAGATTGGTAGCACTTGCAGTGGGTTTAAATTTCAATCGAATAAAATCTAAAGGAATATTTCATGTGCAGTTTTTAACCTGAATGTGGTGTGGCTCCATCACAGCCCACAGGTCAAGACGAGGGCGCTGGATCGATCCCTTTGGTAATGGTCTGTCATCACGATGACCTCTTAATGCCAGCCCTTTCCCAACCCGAATAACTAGAAGACTTTTTTTTCTATTTTCAAATATTTGTTGTTTCAAACCTTGATCTATTTCGCACACAACATTACTTTTTTATTTTCAAATATCAGCTTAAAATTTTTTTTCATCCTACATACCGTTCTGGTAGTACCTTTTGCCCTGATATTCCTTTAACTTTTGTAGCCCTATTTGCAATTTTTTTAAATGGACTTTGCACAAAAAATTGTGACTTTTCATGGCTTTCTTTACCGACAGAAATGAACGCAAATGAAATGTAATTTTTGCAGTTATATACACCAACTACGCATAAGAACGTAACCACGATAACTGAAATTTCAAATCCCGATCTTCACATGGTAGAAACTTAATTGTTCGTCCGGTATCCACATATTCGAAAGAACATATAGTTTTCACAAATTCACAAATTCACAAAACAATTAGGCATAGCGGTAGGCAAAAATCTAAGCTGGGCGCAGAATATTCCAGAGCATACTAAGAAAGCCTTTACTATTGTCGGGTGCGTAATTTTTAGTGTATATAAACAAAAGAACACAGAAAATCATCTGATGTTATCGTTTAGGCTGAGATGTACTGGGATCTCATTTTTGATCACTATCGTTAAAGTTGGTATTGTCATTAAAAAGTAAAAATTTGTATACAAACAACGAGTGGGCTTATAAACCTCTTTTAAAGTAAACCATAATAAAGTGAAACGTTTTCACCAAGCCAAGTAAGTATTAGCATGCTGATCACATGATAAATTAA
>NW_016194956.1:1414-3089 GCF_001687245.7 Rhagoletis zephyria | reverse complement strand
TCAATATTTTTCTACCAGAAAACTCTGCTTATCTGCTGGAGATTCCAAACAATACTACCCGTTTAACCATTTAACCATTTTTTCATCGCAACTATAATTTATAGCTCCGCCAAAAACCCTCAAAATCCCCGAAAAATGCAATGGGGCGACCAATAAAAAATCGTTAGTATTAAAAAATGGTTAAATAAACAATTGGGTATTATTACTAAAAGTCTCCTGTAGAGACCCAGAGTTTTCCGATCGTAAAATATTGTTTTTCAAGAATTCAATACCATTTCAACGAAAAGTTGTATTTTTCCTATATAAAAATACATGGAAAACTTTGAGCGCTTTGAGCGACCTCTAAATATTTTTTGATTTTAAATACTTTTTCGATATAGAACAATCCTACGGGGTGAGAGCATTAAAATTCCGACTTAACTGTTTTTGGGCCACCCTACTGTACATACATACGAGCAGCAATTAATTGCATTTAAAGAAATGGCGTGCCATCCATTTCCGCTGTAGCGTATGTAGTGTATATTTTTAGGCGCAATATTTAACTACTTCCGGCAAGGCGACATCTACCTTTATTGTATGGTCTTTGGTATGATACCTAGCGACGAGGGTGATGGCTATACTTTTGATAGGAACTTTGATTATAGCTATAATAGGTGTCTGGACAAGCAACATTGTAAGTTGATAAAAGCGTTGTAAAAATACTTGACATCCGCATTCTCATCCGCGGATATCTAAAATTCCACATTCCCAACATCCCTAATATGTATGCATATAGGTACACACCAGTGATCAGCAAATATTGCCTATTTTGATATTCCCCGCCACTCAGTATATTTTGGATATAAGTACTTCTAAATCAGGGAAACGCCACCACTCTGGTGTACGCATTGGCACAACGACATTGATTTATGTGTATAAGGTGCTATAGATATGAATACGACGCCCTCATCTTACTCATACCATCCCTAACAAGTTTTATCCCTAGCTCAACGGAGTTTGATCTACAGTATTCATTGCATGAGTGGAATCATGCATCCAATTCCAATTTAACCCGAAATTTGTAAATCCTGTTTTCGCCAAATAGTTAGGGCATTGCTATGCAGATGGTTGCTTTTACCAAAGCATGTTAAAATTGCGTTTTCTTATACATGCATATGTATGTGAGCCATTCTTTTTTAAGTCGGACGGATTTTGTAAAAAAAATTGCATCATGTCTCCGATTCGCTTCAAATTTTTTTATGGGTTCTATATATGAAATAAGCTAACACGTGCTCGAGGAATTTTTGAAGTGAAACTTCTTTAGCGGCGGTTGGTTGGGAGTAAATTGGCAAATTCAACGGAAATTGCACACGGAAATGGTGCAACGGAAATGATACAACGCAAATGGTGGGGCTGAAACAAGTGCTTCTTGTGTGTATGCATATGGTATTAATTTAACAAAAATTTGCTAATAAAAGGTTAAAGAATAACAGAAAAATACCAATACAAAAATGAAAGTAAAGGTGAGTACGTACATAGATAAAGAAAAGGATAAAGGCAAAGGTAAAAATAAAAACAAAAACAAAGGTGCGTAAAGATATAGGCAAAAATGAAGACCAAGGTAAATTTAAACACCTACTTATATAAGGGCAAAGGTAAAGGGGAATATGTAGCTGAAGAGAATGATAAACATAAA
>NW_016194956.1:0-681 GCF_001687245.7 Rhagoletis zephyria | reverse complement strand
TTTAACCATTTAACCATTTTTTCATCGCAACTATAATTTATAGCTCCGCCAAAAACCCTCAAAATCCCCGAAAAATGCAATGGGGCGACCAATAAAAAATCGTTAGTATTAAAAAATGGTTAAATAAACAATTGGGTATTATTACTAAAAGTCTCCTGTAGAGACCCAGAGTTTTCCGATCGTAAAATATTGTTTTTCAAGAATTCAATACCATTTCAACGAAAAGTTGTATTTTTCCTATATAAAAATACATGGAAAACTTTGAGCGCTTTGAGCGACCTCTAAATATTTTTTGATTTTAAATACTTTTTCGATATAGAACAATCCTACGGGGTGAGAGCATTAAAATTCCGACTTAACTGTTTTTGGGCCACCCTACTGTACATACATACGAGCAGCAATTAATTGCATTTAAAGAAATGGCGTGCCATCCATTTCCGCTGTAGCGTATGTAGTGTATATTTTTAGGCGCAATATTTAACTACTTCCGGCAAGGCGACATCTACCTTTATTGTATGGTCTTTGTTATGATACCTAGCGACGAGGGTGATGGCTATACTTTTGATAGCAACATTGTAAGTTGATAAAAGCGTTGTAAAAATACTTGACATCCGCATTCTCATCCGCGGATGTCTAAAATTCCACATTCCCAACATCCCTAATATGTATGCATATAGGTAC
>NW_016194955.1:0-3089 GCF_001687245.7 Rhagoletis zephyria | reverse complement strand
CACTCGTTTTGATTAAAAGTAAAAAATGTTTTTGCACATAAACATACGTGTATAAATAAATATGTAAATGTGTATACAGATTTATATAGGTAGCTTATCAAAATAAAAGTAATGACTAAGTAAGCGCAACAAAATAGAAAACTGGCAGCTTTGTCAATCTCTGCAGCAAACAGCGAATGACAAACACGAAAAAGTCCATGCTGACTGACGCTCTTATGGCTGTGTGGTTGGCTGTTGAGAGGTATATCTATATACTATAGACACTATAAAATATTAAAGTTTAATTTAAAAGGGATTGAAATTTTCCAGCATTAAACTTAACCAAGAAATTGGCATTGCAAAAAAAATCCAAAATTCGTATTAATAAAAATTAGATGTCTGTGCTTCATTCAACCGCAACACAATAAAATTATTTATATACATTTCATTAATAAAAAATCTTTTATTTATTTAATATCTAATATCAACTTCATTTGATCAGGTTCATCGGCGGGCATTAGAAATTTACTTCTTGCACCGAAAGCTAAAATGAATTGCCCTCGCATGCCAAGAACAGGCGCTCGCTGCTTGTTAAATGTCAATAGCACTGTGGCAAGGGTTCGATTGGTAATGGATTTGACAGCTGAAAGTCGAGATCATTTGTCGCCATAACCTCGCAAAATTTTACATATAATTTTGCTATTTGTCATATCTACATTAAAAAATATATATATATAGTATATATGGTGCACTCGCGAAAACTCCAACACACTCCACTCACTACTTTGAAACTCGAAAAAAAAATTTCTTTAATTTCCTATGCGAAAACATATCAGAAACTATTTGTTAGCATGTACAAATCAGTAATAGAGTCTTGATCCAGCTAGCAGCTGTGTAACGGCCGATACTTACACTGTTGTTATTTTTAGATGCCCATATTTTTATTTAACCCTTGTGTGCCCAACTGGGTATCCGGGTACCCATCGACATATATTGTATCAAATAACTTTTTTGCTTTTAAAATCCCTCACGATTTGGCTGATTTTATATTTCTTTTCAGGCGAGAAAATTTTGAATTTGAAGAAATGTACATGAATAATCTAGTACCTGGAAACCGGTGTAGCCGGAAAGGTGTACAAATATACAAGGTTTAACATATAAGATTATTTCTTGCTTGTTATTCTTTTAAATTGAGCTAATATTATTTAATAATAAAACTAATATTTAGTTTACTAAAATAACCAAAACATATTTTTTTTCTACTTTTCAGGCAGTAAATTAAAAAAATTATGACTTATGAAAAACTGTACATTTGCAAACGTGTTAATAAAAATTTAGTCTGTTTTTTACATTCTTAAAGTTATTTTATATATACACAACGTTTAAAAAAATGTGTACAAAAATATTCAACAACATACCAAAATTTCCGAGCGGCTCTCTCATAAAGACTGCGCTGAGGTGCACGGCGATACGTCCGGCTGCTGCTAGGAAACGATCGATACTAAAGTAAACTGGTATCTGAATATAATACATATATATTTTTATTTCAAGGGTTTTCTAGTAAATTCCTCGGATATAAAAAAAACATAGTAACCTTCTTGTAGCTTTCCTTTTGAGTTTGATGTACCAGGCCTTATCGGGATTCGCAAGTATACACTCTGGTTCAATACAGATTATACCGGACTTTGTATTACAAAGGTCTTTGTATATAATACTATCGTTGGTTTTGTATAAAAATATCCTTGTTAACAAAAACTAAGCCACTATTCATCTAATACGCAGGATTATACTAAGTTACAGCCGACTTTTAGATATAAATTCAGGTGCCCCCTTTGGACTACAACGTTAATTCATTTGGTTGGGCACATTAGGGTTAAAGGCGCCCGTCTCTACAGGCAAAAGATTTTGCCTACAAACTGCAATTTTTATTGCCTGATATAAATTGTATCAAAAGGCAATATTTGTGAGATGGTTTTTTGCCGGATTGAATCACTTAACTTAAAAACAAAAATTAAAAAAATTTGCTATTTCACATCCAAGTACATAATAAAAAATATTTTTATAGAAAATAGTTTAATTTTTGATTTTATATTAAACTATCAATAATCATGCCGCCACTAAGTGTTCGCTCAAATGAAAATGTAGCTGTCAAACTACCAAATTGCTGGCAATATTTATTAATATAAAAGCAGATTTATAATTGAAATGATGTATCACGGGTTTAAAGTAAACCCTACTAGATAGNCTATAAAATTCATGTTAAAATTGCATTTAAATTGCAGAAAACAAAATCCATCCAAAATAAGATTTTACCTGGGCATATCAATATTCTATGAATTTAAATTTCTTATAAATCCATACATATCGATGTGCCTTTGTTTACCAGCCTCTAAACAATCATTTCGAAGAAAAGTCTCTTCATTTTAAATTTCCCGCTTACTACTCACATATCACAACAACTCTGTTTTCTAAAATAATATTTTTGCATGTATATATATGTACATTGTATATATATGTACATACATACATACATATCTACATTAGAGAGTATGTTTTTTGCCTTGATAAAAGGATATATTTTAAAATAAACAACATGTACTTGCATGTGTGCGCATGTGAAAACAACAACAGTCAATTTAAGAGCAAATAAAAATCAAGAGAAACGTGGTGGTCTCCCGCATTTCTTACTTTTAATAATTCATTCTCGTGTCCTTTTTATAACTTTGTAAGCTGGGCAATTCATTGTTACAAGATTGGTGTCTATCATATCTATGTAGAGTTGAGTTTCCTTTCCGGTGGCACCTAAAAATTTACAAAAGATTATTTAAATTAAAAAAGGAAGCACGAAAAGTTAAAAAAATGAATAAAAGGAATGTAGAATTGTTTAAAAATTTTGAGTTGTTTTCTTTTATTCGTATGTACTTATGTACACACTTGTGTGAGTTTTCGTTATTGTATCTTGTATAAATGCCGAGTACATTATTGTAATAAAAATGTAGAGACATACATACATTTGTACAATACACTCTAAAAATTGCATGTAAAGTAACTACCGAAAAGTGTCTATTTTACAACGCTTTTATCAACTTGCAATGTTGTGTTCCAGAAAC
>NW_016194954.1:0-3089 GCF_001687245.7 Rhagoletis zephyria | reverse complement strand
GCTCCTAGGAAAAGTTCCGGTGGCGCAGCAATCAGTGCGATCAGGGATGGAATCGAAGTCACTAGAACTTCAGAGTGTCTAGTCCTTAAGTTAGTCAATCATTCAATTACCCGTGAGGGTTGTCCGCAGTGTCCACTAACACAAATTAAAGCAGCCCGTGGTAGGTGCTCTAACTGCTTCCCTAATGTATGCTTTTCAAGTGAGTTCCACCCGCCTAGGGCTCCATAAAACATCCGTTCTCGTTGAGCAAAAAACAACTTTGAGCGAAATATCCCCTCTCCTTGCAATAGCTCCCGTACAGTAGTATATGGCCGCTGATGCCTTCCGTGCCCCTTCCTCGACGTTTGGCCTCCTTCCTGTCACTGATCAAACCCAACTATTTGATTTGTAAGCGCTGACCTCCAACAGGGGGGAGCCCAGGGTCGAGGATTTTATAATTTCTTGTAAATAAGACCAGTTCTGCTCTAATGCGAAGCCGTTTCTCGCTCCATGTTAAGATACCGTTGGGTCAGTTCGTAAAGCGTATCCAATTATTTACCTTTAGTCTTATGCGCAACATCGTCTGCGCAGACAATTAGGTACTCGACAGCCGTATTTATACAGCTCCTCTAGTAGATCGTTCAGCACCATGACCCAGAACAAGGATGAGAGAACTACTCCCTGTAGGGTACCCCTATTCACCGTGCGATGGAAGCAAGCGCTGCCCCGTATGGCCAGCAAGTTTTGCAGATGACAAATGAGACCAACTTCAACCCCAAGCTTATCCAACGACTTAACTATTAAAAATGCAGCAGCAGAAGAGTCGATTTAATTTTCTTCGTAGCTTTTTCCCGAAATTGTATTTTCTTTTAATTTTTTCCTACTGATTACTAATTTTGACATTTGGATTCCGCACGTAAGCCACCCAGCAAGTTGTCCTCGTCAGCCGAATCCGTCACGGGAATCAAGAACAATACCGTCGCCTTCATCTCCGTAGGGACCAATCCGCACGATGAGTCCACCTCTCTTATCAACTGATTCGTCTGGCCACGACGCACTGTTTACCACTGTCATAGGTTACAAAGTCGTTTACCTTAGGAAATATTGCCCAGGCTATGCGCACGTTACGTCCGTAAGGGCTTTGAGGCGGGTAAAAGTACTATTTTGCCTCCACTCTAACCTTTTCTTATTACCTTTGTGATTGGTGATGCACACATTTGGTGGTCGATGTACAGTCCACTGCAGCGCATTGACTAAGCTGACGACTTATGTCTTTCGGCGCTGTTGCGAAACAAAAAATCTGATTCCCAGCTTAGAGATTTCGTAAAAAGATGTCTGAATTGTTTGTCCTTCGTCAATCTCAAATGAGAAGTTGCTCAGCAAGGCTAACATTTAGCCCCTTGCCGTCTGGATTCGAAGACAAAAATGGACGTGCATAGCCAAATTTTTGAGGAGATAGACAGCAGTCCTCTAATCGGCGGAGGCAGGTCTCCTGGAAGACTAACCGAAATTTGGAAAATAATAGTATTTAGATCCAGAAGCGAAACAAATAGAGTTAAGCTGGAACAAACTCAAAGCGTCTGCCAGGAACAGAACCAGATGTAGCATAGGCGCAGTAGACATAGGATAGGATTTTAAAGCATTCGATTTGGCAACAATCTAAAATTTCTCATGTACATTTTTAAACTGAAAGTATAAATTATTGCTTTAGGGTTTGTAAAATTGACCTACAAAATAACCACTTCAACAAAATATATGCAAAACCTAAAAAAAATATAAAACAAAGCCTCCCCGCTAGGTATTTTTTCCAATTCAAGTTAAATGCTACACAAATTTTGTAATCCCTTCCAACCACAAATCCGATGCCATTCGCTTTCCAAAAGTGTTGCAACTAATTTGAACCATTTTAATTTATGAAGTTCAATTCAAACTTGCTCTCAATTTGGCAAATCCCAAATTGTTCTAAATATGTACCACGAAATAAGGCAACACAAAATGCAATCCGTTCAGTACCTACGCCTAAAAGCTTGCAATTCATTTTCATGTTGCCAAATATGCAAACATGCAACGGGGCTAAAAAGACTTTTATTTTCGCAAAAAGAAAACAAGAAAATTCTGTTTTACTTTTTTGAATTGTTATACTTTTCGTTGGAATTGCTTTCTTCTATCTGTATACATATATGTATGTATGTATGTGTGCATATGAGTATGTTTGCTTACGCGCTACTAAACTTGGCATATTACAAATTTATTACACTTGGCCTACAGCCAGCAGTAGCAGGCAGCAGCAAAAGCAAAATTCCCAACAACATTAAAGCCTAGAAATAGCAAATATGCTGTTACATATAGTACTTCACAAAAAAAAAAAACAGCTGACTTTGGCCGCAGTGGCAAACAAGTGTGCATACATATGTACATATATGCTACTATGTTCATTAGGATGCTTAACCAAAAAAAAGTTGCGGATTTTCCACCGGAACTAGCAAATACCTGGCGTGCTTCACTGCGCCATAAAAGTATTTTTGTGTTGTTACCCCCTCCCAAAACTCTTATGGTCTCATTCAAAAAAATAAAATAAATTTAAAGAGCTATACGAAGTGATATTGTCAAACAAATGTGGGTTCTAGTTAATATGGGTACTTTGAAAGTAGTTAAAGTATCGACTTTCTCGTGGAAATTTAAATTTCACTGACTCTACGTGTCACGCACTTTCTTCAAAGGTGAACTAATTGAATATCTACCTTTTCTTACCAATTCAACGGAATAAAATTTTTCAAATACGTGGCAACCCTCCTCGAAAATATTTACGGCAGTAAACTTTCCTAAACCTTTGCAGTTTGATACTTATATTGCAATATTTCGGTTATCTTGTTAATTGAATTAAATTAAAATTTTCAAACAGGTGGCAACCTTCCAAAAAAATACTTTTAGCTCTATGCCTTCATCAATACCTTCCTTTTGACAGCCACATTGCAATATTTACTTTATCTTAACAATTTACTCAAACTGCAATTTCCCTACTGATGGCAACTCTCTATTATTATATTTTTCTTTCTATACTTAAAATTAGACCTATAAGACAAACTATTTCATTTATAAAAAAACTCGAT
>NW_016194953.1:0-3089 GCF_001687245.7 Rhagoletis zephyria | reverse complement strand
GTTTTAAAAACTCAATTCTATTGACACTGTTTTATATTTCTATATACAGATCACTAGTTTCGAATCTAATATATGTAAATGTATGTATTAAGATGTGTCCTTTGAGCTCGACGGTTGCGATGTTTGTTTGGACTGATTTCGCACCAGTCATNTAATATATGTAAATGTATGTATCAAGATGTGTCCTTTGTGCTCGACGGTTGCGATGTTTGTTTGGACTGATTTCGCACCAGTCATTAGCCATGGGTTAATGTCAGAAAACGTCTATACATACGCGTTGAAATACATACATACGTATACATATATGTTTTTTTTCAATTCCAGATATGTTTAAACTTTAAAGTATAAACTATATCAACCCTGGGAAAAAAGTATTAGTACTGAATGGTATAAACGTGTGCATTCATTTTAAATATACAATCATGTGTGTGTGCGAATGCTTCTGTTACATTCACATTCCATACTGAATGTCAATCTACCATTCAAAAACACAACACAGTTTATTTGTTTTCAAGCATTTTAAGCCACTCAGGATGAGGCTTTTTTTATACAAACAAACAATCAAAATTTTGAAAAGAATGTCGAGTGAATGCAGATCCTATTGATTCAATCATTTTACAGCTCTGGCATGCATGCGTTGTATGTACATTATTTTGTGTGTACATATATACATTACTCTATCGCACATTTAAGGCGAAATAAGCGATGAAGTGATCAAATTGGTATCTTTTTTCTTTTTAACCGACTTCAGAAAAAGAGGGGGTTATCAATTCGTCGAAATATTATTTTTTTTTTATGTATGAAACCGCATAACTATAGACTACATCAACCGATTTCAAAGATTTTTTTTTTTTGCATCGGAAAAGTAGTGTCTCAGTGGTGGTCCTATAGTAATCTGGTTTAGATCCGATCATTGGATCATGAAAAAAATAACGGTACTCCTAAATTTTTATATGAGAATTGAAGTCGGTTTTGTTTTTTGCTTAAAAATTACATCAGGCCTATTGTGTTGAGTTCACCGCTCGTCACCTCTACGTAATGCCGCAAAGGGAATTCTCATTATGGCCTAGGTTGTGTGGTGCAAACGATTTTTGTTTAACTGATAAAAAATTTACTCTTTTGTTTAAATTATGAGTGTACGTCTAAATCCATAACTTCTACGAGTGTCTTGTCATTGGGCGCGTTCATAAGACATAGCTGTTGCCTAACCGTTGGCTATTTGTCTTAGAATCACACAGTTGAGTAGTTCCGCTCAGCACAACAGTTGGCAACTTTCCGCTATATATTTTTAAGTGTAGGTTTCCCTTAATCCAAGGTAGGTAGGTATTGAAAATACCATATAACGGTATTTTCGAAAAATGCAAAAACTGCGATGTTTCAGTAAATATTGGATCCAAATTGTTGAAAATTAGTATGTGAAGCAGAATTTTGGTAAAGATGGTATTATTAAGAAATCTTATTTTTTAAACTTCTTTAATTTGATACTCACATTGCAATATTTCATTAATTTTATCGATTTAATTGAGTTTAAAATTTTCAAACAGGTGGCAACCCTCCAAACTATTGTTCCATAAATCCTGGTATTATACCGAACAATTAAAAACAATTTATTCAAATTGGTTCAGCCGTTCTCTAGTTTTGAGGCTTCCTGGGAGTTGGGAAAGTACCCTACTGCGATCCGTGAGTGTGATATCTTATATTGCTCTGTAGCCCACAGAAAGGCACCTTCCCAGGTCGATGTTTTGGTGATGGTCGCCTTTTGCCATTTTGTCGACGCGCCATCTTTACAGTGCAGATCCATATAACCTGATTTGTAGATCGCGCCCAGGAATGCTGGTTTTGTAGCCTGTTCTTTTTCGGCTATGATTTTGTCCAGAATAAGTTTCTGGATGGCGTCTTGCAAGGACTGCTATTTTAGTGCATGTCACGACATCTTTGTAAGAGCGAATGTTCTGCCTCTTCTTGGATGTGTTCGCAATTACGTTTATTGCTGTTGCTGCTGGTGGGGCCCTGGAAGTGGAGGGTTAGTCGTCTTTTAGCCGCTTTTTCTGGGTGGCCTGTGGAGGTGTTTGCTCGGTCGACCTCTGCCTTTTGGGGCCTGGCTTTTCGCCTTGCACTTTGTTTGTGAGCATAGGGAATATTGCTTTGGCGTATGCCTCTTATCTGCTGGGCCATTTTTTGAGGAGGAAGCTAAACCTCTTTTTGGCTGCTCCGCTGGGTCTTTTAGGTTTATCAGCTGTCGGTGCCGTATCCATTTGTGCCTGAGCGGCAGCGTTTTGGCTCGCGCTAAGTGGGGACTGCTTTTCCTCTCTTTGTTGAGGTGTTGCAGCCTCTTTGCTTGAGCTATTGTGGCTGCTCTCGCCATTGGTTTCTTTATTCTTTAAGTTTGTGTCCATTTTTTTCCCACGAGCAAAGGGGAATACCGGTCGCGGTAGCGCAGTAAGGCACTTAATTGAAGTGAAACCTTGTTGTCAAAGCTATTGAGGAGCTATGCACACAGCAATGATGCCTGATCTTAGCTGGGTACTGCCCTGACATCGCACAAGCTTACTCTATGGTACAAACAAAACATGTTCATAAACAAGTTAAATCGCATGCAATTGTTGTTGGAACATTGAACCAGTTAAATCATTTAACTCGTTTGAAAACCAGTTCAGCGCAGAATTGTATCACGAAGCTTTCTACTCCGGCCAATCGGAAAGACCCAAAAGCTTTTATTAGACACGCCCATGATACAAAAAGGAAGGTAGTTTCAATAAACAACTTTTGACGGATAATAAAATTTTTTGAAGTTTCATAATTTGTAAGTATTATCAACGGCCTTGCCACTTTGATAATATTAAAACAATAAATCGGAGTATTTTCTTTCCCATATTTATACCAATGTAATAACATTTCAAATCAAAANCTTGCGATTTAAAAATCAAATTCTAAAGAATGTTCTTCCCAAATGAAACCTTTTTATATTTAGGTTCAAATTTGCTTTTAAATTTCTCATCAGATTTTGCAAAAAATTAGTCTTTTAGCATCATTAAATTTCACCAGAGACTGAAAATAAAAGTTATTTTACAATTGTTGACATCAACAAG
>NW_016194952.1:0-3089 GCF_001687245.7 Rhagoletis zephyria | reverse complement strand
AAAAAATAGTCGACGTACAACAGCTGCATGAACGCTTCAAAAATGGCCGGTTGTTGCCAATATTGCTGCGCTGCTTATGTTGTATTTGTTGTTGTTGTTGCTAATATTAAATATTTCCATTTGCCATTTGTAGACGCCGTCAGTCGTCAGTAGTCAAGCGCTAAGATCCATGACAGCAAAATTGCAGCGACGACGACGACGAACAACAATTAGAAATGGAATATATTCTCCTAGGACGAAGAAAGCATACAACGCGCGCCGTGCAGTAGTCGGCCATTAGCCGGCAAGCCATAAGTGGCTAAGTATGCGCGCATAAGTATGCAAGCACATATCTATAAGTGCACATGCAGTAATGTCGCCTGTCACAAGTGAAAATCTTAAATGCCACACATTTTGGTGCGGCGGCGGCGGCGGCGGTGAAAAGGAAAACAGTCAAACAAAAGGCAACACAATCGCGCGCCATGGCGCCACTCAAAAAATGAGGCGGATATGTGCGTCAGTGGGCAATAACAAAAATCAAATTGCAACCCCACCTAATGCTATGCCCTCAGCGCCTCTGTCCCTTGCCACCGCTTACTAGTCTCTCTCAATACGGATACTTTGGACTGGCACGCCACTGCAGCCAGTCGCCAGCACGTCAATATTGCCGCTTTGTGCAGGGCATTGGGAGCAATGCGCTTCGCAGCTTCTGCCAGGGCTGCCAACTTGGCTCAAACCGTGCCATTTTTGGCCCTGTTTTATTTCAAATGGCACTTAAATTTTCAATCTGGCACAAAGTGCCAAAATGGCACTTTTTGAAAAGTAGTAATATTTCAATCAATTTTTGTGAAATCCTTCGCGTGTACTTCTTTTTTCAACTAAAATTATCTAATTTCTATATTGTATACAACTGGTTTATCGCACTTTGTCCTATGCTAAATGGAAAGAATTAAAGAGAGTGGCACCTTTTTTGGCACTTTTATTTTTTTTATCCTCAATATGGCACTTCATAGCTAAGTATAGTTGGCAGCCCTGGCTGCTGTTATTGTTGTTGTATTTGCTTTCCTGAAATTGTGTGTATGTTTTCGCTACGTCAAGTGTTTGTTTGTTGACTCGCGCGCTTGTCAGCTTAAAAACAATTACAAAATATAAGTAATGGCGAATTCTAATGCCACAATGCGCGAACAAAGTGCCACAGCCCACCACTGGCCGTCGCAAAGAAAAGTGAGTGCGTTTAAAGTAAATACGTAGTTACATATATTCGATGAGCTGTGATGCGTTGCGTGACGCTGTGTGCCTTGGCAAAATGTCAAAATTCGAGCGGGAAATGCCATTTACCCGCCGCCACGCTGCCAGCAAAAGCTAACTAACCAAACTAAAGTGCAATTGCACAGCATTGTTGCTGTTTTTGTAGCGTTGCTTATTGTTGACATTATTATGCGGATTACAAGCAATAATGATTATTAGTATTTATTATTATTTTTATTAGACTGGTGCCAGCGGGTAAAGGCTACGAAAAAGCTCTAAGTAATTGCGGAAACAAAAAACTAAGAAAAATAAAATTTATATTAAAACGGCAAATCTAATTGACACGATTGCGACTGCAATGCTGACGCACTTAACTAAATGGCTATAAAAAAAAGTTTAATACCACAAAGTTATATTTTCTTTAGACATTTTTTAATTGCTCTTCTTTTCCAATTTCCCTGAAATAATACACACTTGGATTATTACGAAAACTTTACAAATTGTATCTTTTTGTGATTTGCAATAATAATTTGTGAGTGCCATTTAGAACATGAGCAAATTATGTAACAGATATTTTTGATCTTCGACAGAAAGAAGAGAGACTGATTGGCGTGAAGTCCCTCGGAGATATGTGAAAACTTTTTCCTGCTTTGGGGCTGAATGTAATTCTTACACTCCTCCAAGCCCCCGCAATGTACCCCCTTTTGTAAGCAGCTCACATAGATGGGGCTTACTCCCAGCCAGCGACACGAGATCTCCACAGCCTTTTTCACTGCGCAGGAAAGACATCCAGTCCAGCGGACTTGAAGGGGCCGAACGAGTCGATCGCCCAGAGCAGTCGGCGCTCCTCCGGTAGTTTACCGGAATATGTAGCGCAATCGACCGTGCCAGCACCGATAGGTTCACGCGGTGCAGCATTGGCTGGGAAATGAGCGCCAAGGAGTAGCGATTTCTTTCCGCCCATCGCTCAGTTGCGCTCTTTGTTCACTCAAATTGAGAAGATTCATGACAATCTTCTACGGTTTAGCAAACGCGTCTCCATAACCCACTTTTGACTTTCCTTATCTCGGAATTATAAATAGATGCCCAGTCCGGCCTTCTAGAGTTCCCAGTCAGAGTGAACATCTTCCTGGCTCTGTTGAAAACGTTGCTCTTAGAAGTGGCAATCTTGTCCCTGACAAGCTAGGTTGTTGATTATCCATTTTATTGAACTCCGGCTATTTGCTAGCTATCTGTATGATCATATTGGAATGCCTTCTCTTTTTCGCCAGATTGACTAGTCCACAAGGAAGTAATCCCCGCTCCTCCGTAAGGGAAAGGTTATGCCAAAGGCATTTCCTGTGTTAGTTTACGACTTTGGCGTGAAAGAAATTAATATATTTGGATTATATAAAATAACCCACTAGAATGTCGAATTGCTCTATCGGGAAAATTTTTTCTTCCAGAAAATATCTTTGGCATTCACCGAAATATTAAGAATTCACTTGGTGGGCAAGTAACTTTAGTTGTTATGCTTTTCTTTATTGGAGCTAGGGAAAGCTAATTACATACTAGTATTTGAGCGTTGCGAAACTTAGCTCGAGATACCTTTAGATTTACAACAGACTAGACTTCGAGAATGCGGAACGAAAGTCTGTTCCTAAGCACAAAAAATGTATCAGGCTGCATATATACATAAGCCGTCTAAGGCTTGAAGAAGAGTTCACACATGAAAATAGTTGGCCACAGCGCAACAAAGGCAGTCAGGTGAATGATTCACCATAGAAGGTATAAAATTTTCCTCGCGCAAGATGCAGCGTAGATTTTTAATACCCGCATCCAGCCTGTCAGCATTACTCGTCTAACTGGCGCAGGAAATGCAA
>NW_016194951.1:0-3089 GCF_001687245.7 Rhagoletis zephyria | reverse complement strand
TTTTTTCACATTTAACTTCTACAGCGTAGGCCCGTTAATGGGGAAAAAATTACAAAAAATAAGAGTTTTTTTTTTTAATATTGGTAACATTTTTTTTAAGTGTGTGGCAACCGTGCTCTGGACGAGGCATATCTATTGCAGGGTATTTTTAAAGGATTAAGAATTACTGTCACAGAGCAAATTAAGGATCCAATACTCCGCTTCCGTTACCTCTCAGTTGCTCAGTTGCTGAAAAAAGTGTGGTGACCCCCTGAAGATTGGACACTTTGAAATTGTTTAATCAATTCTACTTCTGCAGAGGGGACTGAGCTGCTACGAACGGCTTTAACTGACGTAAAACTGGATTTTGAAAATTTGGCCAAAGGGATCCTTTGAATTTTCTTTAATATCTATCTTACGTACATTAGAATAATAATAAAATTAATGCTTTTCATTTCGGTAATAAAACTTTTGTTTTTGTTGTTTTTTTTTCTTTGCCTCTTTGTAGCATTTTGAATTTACATGTGGCTCCTTTCGGCCTCGGGTTTGCCCACCCCTGTTATACGATTTCCACGAGAGTGTTTTAAGAAATATATTTTTGAAGAATATTGCCACCTGCTCATCAAATTAAAGCCAATTTACTTAACAAGTTAATCAACCAAAGAGAGGTTGGAAAGTTTTTCTTATGAGTACTTATTCACATTTCGGAAGATGGATACCACTGGTTTGGTAACTAAAAATCTATTTAATAGAAAAGTTAAATGAAAATCAAACGAGAAAGGTTTAAAAGAGTTTTTTTCTAAAATACTTACGAAGAGTAAGGCTTGATTAAATAGGCTTTTTTAGTAAAATATTTTTTAAGAAGGTTGCCAAAAGCTTAAAAGTTGCAATTAAATTTAATGATAGATTAAATGAAACATGACAAAACGGGTGTCAAACGAATTAAGTTAGCGAAAACATTTTTCCAAAAATATTTTTGAAAAGTGTTGCCACCTGTTTTCGAAGTCAAATTGAACTTAATTAATAGAAAAAATTAAATTTTACATCGAAATATCTTAAATATTAGCAATAAATTAATTTGAAGCATTTTATAGCAGAGTTGCCTCATTTCTAGATTTATCGGAAACAGCTTTTCCCCTTTACTTTGAATAAATAAAATATAACACTTTTTCATACTTACCCTGCAGTGAAATCCCAAACTAGTCAGGAAAAATACTAGCTTACAACTAGAATTTCTTAACAGAAACCGAACTAGTTCGAAAATCACCAGAGTTGTACCAAGTACAAACGATTTATTCATACCCTGTATTATTTGACTTCGACAGTTTAATACAATAAAGTACACAAAATAATATAACTTTTTTTGGGTATATCGTAAACCGTTAAATTGAGTACGTATTCAATTATACCAGACCTGTTATTTTGTTATTTTTGATCGTTTTCAATAATTTTTTATTTTATTTATTACACGATTAATATAATTATTTGATTAATTTCTGTTATCAATCAATAAGCCAAACTATGGACAAATATGAAGAATATTTAATAACTGCTTGAATTACACAGGCCAACAAGGTTTTTTAACCAAGAATCGGACTATACTTTTCCGAAGGTCTTTGACGTGCTGAATTCGAATCCCCAGATTCACGTCAGGTTTTCGGGATATTCTAACCTAAAAGTACAAAAATCACGGTTTTTAAGCACATTTGAGCTGCACTACTCCTCCGCTTCAAAATTCATTTTAAAGCTTTAAAAAATCTTTATTTGTTACCGAGAAGTCGTCTGTTGAATTTACTGAGTTTAGTAAATTCGTTGATATTCTGAAAATGAGGAGTATTGGATGTTGGAAATTGAAATATCTATGTATTTATTTTTTCTTTTAATTAATACTCAAAAAATTAACAATAATTATTGGTAAATCTAAGGCTGCTAAATAAAAATATGTAAAGTAAAAAAGTGTACTTAAATGTTTTTTATTGTATATTCATGAATTCATTTTATTTTTTGACTCCCAAATAATGGTTTGGGTCCATAATTAGACTAGTATTTTTCTGTCTAATCTGAACTAGTATGAGACTGGTATATTTCTGACCGAAATCTGACAATTGCCATTTCGTAGGACATCCCCATGTTAAAAATACCAGTTGATTGCATGGAAAAAAGATAGTTGGCTGACTAGTTGGGCATGCGATTCATACTAGTTGTGGGGTAGTTTACAACTAGTTCATTTGACTACAGGGTANTAGTTGTGGGGTAGTTTACAACTTGTTCATTTGATTACAGGGTACATTACAATTTTCCTACACGGTAAGTGTAAAATTTGTAGAAAGATATGCAAGCATCAAGATAAACTAAAGAAAACATTGCAGCTCGAAAAGGCGTCAAAAAATTTAAACAGCAGAAAATTTTTGCATTTCATATGGAAAAAGGATTGCCGCTGCTGCAGTCACTCAGTCCAACAGACATTTGTCCATTGTGTCAGAACACGTACATACATATTTCAATGTACTAAATACGTGCCACATGCGCGCTTAAGTGTGAGTACAGTGCATGTGGCATGCTGCGCGAATTGACTACGAGTACCACGAAGGCGACGAGCAAGGATATTTTGCGCCTGCTGGCTGGCTGCTGCTGCTGCTGGACTTCCTTTGGCGGTGGCAGCGTGACTCTGCCTGAGCTGGGTTCGTCTGTTCATTTGTTCCTCGCTTTTATGACTGCATTGGCACATGTGCGTTTCCTGCTGCCTGCCGCCTGCGGCGCTATCAGACAGAACTCACAGAACAGATATCGAGTCCGTCAGCCGGTCGGACTGGCCGGCAGAACACATGTGTGTTGCAGCAAAAGCAACATCATTATCAGCAAGCGACCAACAAGCAGCATCAGCGACTCGCCGCCAAAGTGGCTGAGTCACATGTATGTACATATGTATGTACATTCATGCATACTTATGTAAATGCAAATATGACGCATACAATTGCAACTAATATATGGGTCATTCCACGTCAAATCGACGAATGGTTGGCCTCAACCATTTTTGATTTAGATGAATTTCGGTTATAACTTAAAAAAAAACAAGTAAGAAAGTCTAAGTTCGGGCGAAGCCGAACATT
>NW_016194950.1:0-3089 GCF_001687245.7 Rhagoletis zephyria | reverse complement strand
ATAACGAAACAATTTTAACCGCGCGCAGCATTTGTTTATTTGCATAAGTATAAATGANTTTTGTTTTATTATTTTGTTTGCAAACGGTCTTGCGCATTTTATTCTACACGAAATTCGCTTTTATGTATATGGTAAAAAGTACAAGCCGTACGCAACAAAAAATCATTAAAAATCTACGCGATTTTTTAGCCGCTTAAAACTTGCACTTGCTTTTCTACCGATCCATCATTCTAAAAACTCAGATTAAAAAGTTCAAAATTTAGACGAAAATTTGTTGAATTTTTCTAATTTTTTTATAAAGTTTGACTTATGTGGTTTTGATTAAAGCATGAACCATATTTTTATACAAAAAAATAACGAAACAATTTTAACCGCGCGCAGCATTTGTTTATTTGCATAAGTATAAATGAATCTACATAGGTATGTATATGTATTTACAAACATTTTTATGCGCTTGCCTTTTAGCGTGTTTAAAATTTTTTCAATGAAGAATTTACTAATTGTTGACAAAAATATGGTTTACAAAATTTTCGCAAATATATATTAATTAATTGGAATTTTTATGAAAATAACGTTTTCCCAAAATTTATCCAGAAATTGTTTGTAATAATTAAAAAAGGTTTTCGATTTTATTCATTGAAAGGGGCAAAAGTCATTTTTGTTGATAGATATAAACGTGCACAAAAATAACATTTCACAATTGCTAATTTATTCAAATTCTGTTATTTTGTGCCGCTCTGCGCTCGCGCTGTTAAAAAATGGTGAACTTCTAGAGCTATCGATGTTAAAAATTTAACGTGGTGAACTTCTAGAGGATTTCTGATCTATTACAAAATACCAACGAGTAGCGTGTTGCTGCTTCTCTGTATTAAACGTTCCTGGACGAGGTTTCAAGGATAATCGTAACAATATCAAAAATTCAAAAACGCACATTGCTTGGCTGTACTTATCCGCCGATGTGAACCCTGCAAGCATCAACACAAAATGAGGTTGTTGTTTTTGTTTCCAATGCGATGCTCGCAAACCATGCTACTAACGACGAACATGCACCGCAAGCCGAGCATGTGCGCGCATATGTTCGTCGTGTGTAGCCACTGTTAGGTATGGCNATCATTCTAAAAACTCAGATTAAAAAGTTCAAAATTTAGACGAAAATTTGTTGAATTTTTCTAATTTTTTTATAAAGTTTGACTTATGTGGTTTTGATTAAAGCATGAACCATATTTTTATACAAAAAAATAACGAAACAATTTTAACCGCGCGCAGCATTTGTTTATTTGCATAAGTATAAATGAATCTACATAGGTATGTATATGTATTTACAAACATTTTTATGCGCTTGCCTTTTAGCGTGTTTAAAATTTTTTCAATGAAGAATTTACTAATTGTTGACGAAAATATGGTTTACAAAATTTTCGCAAATATATATTAATTAATTGGAATTTTTATGAAAATAACGTTTTCCCAAAATTTATCCAGAAATTGTTTGTAATAATTAAAAAAGGTTTTCGATTTTATTCATTGAAAGGGGCAAAAGTCATTTTTGTTGATAGATATAAACGTGCACAAAAATAACATTTCACAATTGCTAATTTATTCAAATTCTGTTATTTTGTGCCGCTCTGCGCTCGCGCTGTTAAAAAATGGTGAACTTCTAGAGCTATCGATGTTAAAAATTTAACGTGGTGAACTTCTAGAGGATTTCTGATCTATTACAAAATACCAACGAGTAGCGTGTTGCTGCTTCTCTGTATTAAACGTTCCTGGACGAGGTTTCAAGGATAATCGTAACAATATCAAAAATTCAAAAACGCACATTGCTTGGCTGTACTTATCCGCCGATGTGAACCCTGCAAGCATCAACACAAAATGAGGTTGTTGTTTTTGTTTCCAATGCGATGCTCGCAAACCATGCTACTAACGACGAACATGCACCGCAAGCCGAGCATGTGCGCGCATATGTTCGTCGTGTGTAGCCACTGTTAGGTATGGCAGTAAATGCCTCGTTACTGCGTATATCTCGTATATAAACCAATTTCCATATAAAATTTAGTAAGTTTAACGGGCGTACATGGTTACGACGCATTTACGTGTTTAGTTGATTTGCCGTAATATGTGGTAAAATGCAATTTGGCAAAAAAAGTAGAATACAAAGAACGTAAATCTATAAGAAGAGATAACACGTTATAATTGTAGCGAGTGTGAACATCAGGAGCGTGCCTTCTCTTTTGCTCAAATACATTTTTAGATTGGATGAAAAAAGAAGGCACGCTCCTGATGTTCACACTCGCTACAATTATAACATGTTGTCTCTTCTGATAGATTTACGTTCTTTGTAGAATATCACCACAAAAGTTGGTTAGTCCGCACACTGATCAATAGCCAGAGANTTGTAGCGAGTGTGAACATCAGGAGCGTGCCTTCTCTTTTGCTCAAATACATTTTTAGATTGGATGAAAAAAGAAGGCACGCTCCTGATGTTCACACTCGCNCGGTGTTATGCAGACAAACTTTTGTTTGCCAAATTAAATGGCGGCTGCTTAGTTTGCTCGGAGGTGGTTATGTCGAGTTTGGCACAGGGTTGCACGTTCATTATGGTTTTCATGGCTATTGCCAACACGAAATGAGAATTTCAGATGTACATAACGCGCAAAATTTAAAATTTTTGTATATGGCAACACCGAATTTGCTGCAGTTTGACCAAACAAAATTAGTTTGCTGTGAGAGTCGCCAAACTCGCTCTCTCCGAGTTTGCTGCAACAACAATTGCACGCAGTTTGCCAAACAAAATTTCTGCATAATAGGCCTTTCGCACGAGGCGATAATTCAGGCAACAAAAGTTGAATGCGGAGTTGAATGAGAAGTTGAAAGTGAAAAAGTTGCCATCCCTATTCAGACGAGGCGATTTTCGCTTCAACTCGAATTGTTGTTTACATTATTTAAAATGAGTTTAAATCGCCAAATTTTATCAATTGGCGTAAATTTGGTAAGCCAAGCGTTGGTATAAGTGCTTTTAGCGAAGCTGAAAGATAAAATAAGAGTAAAAAAGTAAAAAAGAAAAAAAATATGTATACACAACAGTGTTGGCA
>NW_016194949.1:0-3089 GCF_001687245.7 Rhagoletis zephyria | reverse complement strand
TCAAACTTGTAACTGTCAACAGTGACGTGGGTGCCAAGACGCGTATGCGTAGGCTCTTATTATCTTTTCCAACATAAGATTAAAGAAATCACACGAAAGGGGGTCCCCTTGTCTGAAACCTCGTTTGGTATCAAACGGCTCGGAGAGGTCCTTCCCTATTCTGACGGAGCTTATTTTTAAAAAATAAGGACTAGTATATTGCTAGATATTTTTGGAATAAAAATTCGCTCAAGATTGCAGAATATTTTATCTTTAAAAGTTGGCTTATTCTGAAAGCACACCTCTTGCTCAGGTATCAAATTATTCGCAATTGTTTGTAGAATACATACTTAAAAAGTTCTTAAAATTAAATGCTTCAAAAACTATACGTGATAAACCGAAAATTTAGAAAATTGTGAAATGTGGAGTTACAACTTTGAGTTGCTTGCCATTTCGTTATTTTTTAATGCACACTTTTCTTATCTACATATAAAGTATACACATAAGTGCTAAATGCCCATTAAATTTCAAATCAGAATATGGTGTGCTTCAAAAGTTATGACAATTATTTTTGCCCCTCTTAAAAATTACATAAAATATTTACTTGTTTTCACTATTTTTATTTTTTTTATTTAAACACCTATAACTCAAAAGTTATGCAGCAAATTGATCCAAAATTTTTTTGTGGCTTCAAGTATACGTCAATGAATTATATCCAAAAGCAACCAGCTTGATATAGTTTCCAACAGTGAAAATAAAGCTAAATAACACCAAGGTTACATTCTTAGATTTGCCCATATACATATGTATGTATGTAGTATAATACAAACTACTATTTGGGGTGTTAAACAGTATTTGATAATTAAGGCTGGTCCACATAGAACTTTCGCGTTGACTTTGTAGTTGGCGTTGGTTTGACAGAACGCACGCTAAAAGTATGCGTTCTACAATGAAGCTTGGCAGAGACTACTTTGGCCACTAAATTAACATATTAACGAGAGATAAATTAATATTTCATATCAATAATTGCATGAAAAAATATATTTCCTGCCCTCATTTGATTAAAAGGAAAAACATTTCATATAATTTTATTTATTTGCAACAGCTGGCGACCGACGCAGCGATCTTTCTGCTTTGTGTTGGCCTTAGCGTTGCCAAATTTTGGCTATGTGGACGGCTGCTTTGAAATTCAACGCCAACGCAACGGCAAAGTGTATGTGAATCAGCCTCTATTCTTTGTTTACGCAAATTTTCCCATGTCTACATATCCATACATACATACATATATACATATGTCCTTGAACAACAGGCCACAAATAAATTTTTTCACCAAGGATATTTCATTCATCAGGTATACAGCATAACTGCTACAAGTAGCAAACTATTTTGGGGGACTTAACAAGTGCTTACTTGTTTTTTGTTTCTGCGGCACAAACGATTATAATATATTCGTTACTTACTTTTCTCTGTAAAGACAAAATACATGCATATGTAAATACATACATAAAAACATACATACATATATAAATATGCATGTTATTTATGCACATATGTACATATACATATATATAACTATAAAAAATATTTCATTCCATAATCTATGCTTACGTACATTTTATTTTTTCTTTTAAATGCTGCCCTAATATAATATTCACATATTTATATGCATATGCACATACATATGTACATACATTATTAAGATACTTTCGTACATAATCAATTGACATATATTCCCACATTTTTATGCACAAAAATGCATGTGTTTTATAGCACACTCGGAGCGCTCGCTCATAGCTCACTCGTCTTGCCTGGCAGAGCGAGTATGCAGACAGCTACTCGCCTCTCACCGCGAGCGAGGCAACACACAACAGCCTCGCTCGTTTAATAGGAGCGTGAGCAAACAAGCAGCGCTCGCTCGTTTGCCGAGCAAGTCAAACTTCTCGTGCCTCGCCTCATTGCTGCTACGAGTACGAGCTGCGAATGCCTCGTTGCCTGCGAGGTATTGAGTAGGAGTTTGCTCGCTCGGTCGCTCGAGTTTTTGCCTACCCTGACTAAAAGTCTTAAGCCAGCTGTTGTTGTTTATAGACGTCAAACGAATGCTCATAATAGGACGGCTGCTGAATGGTATAATAAACGTACGAAAAATCTTAGTCCAACCGAGAAGGGGGACTACATAATGTTCAAAAAAACACCAAATCAGTATGGTTCCCAGAGGCCATCCTTAAAAACTGTGAGGAGCCTCGCTCTTACTTGACTCAAGACAAAGAGGGGGCTGTTTATAGAAGAAATAGGGAACATATCGTTTAAAGGGCGAAAGAGCCAGCGAAAGGAGAAAAAAATGAGAAACAGCTCGGTGAAGAAGAAATGCATAATAAATCACCCATTGAAACCTCGGAAAATACAGATACCGCGAATAGTAATGAACTACATGCAGTTCCGAGTAGTAGTGAAGAAGTAAATAGCGACTGCGAATCAAATTAGCCTCCATCTAGGCTAGAGTATAAAAAACAATTAAAAATAAAATAATATGTATATATATATATATATTATTTACTTTTAAAATTTATATATATATATATATATTGGTATATAGGTTATTGGTGTTGGTGTATACATTAGGGTGGGTAAAAAAAAATCAAGTTTTTTTTGGATCCGACACGAAAACTAATTCCTAGGTACCTCTAGAAAGTACTTACGAAATATGAGCTCTTAATATTAACGGAACAATTATGCTCATCATAGTTTTCCATTTTCAATTTAGTCTCATATAAAAATGGTCATATCTTATCACCAATAGATCGTTAAACCAGTTGCATCGCCAATATTTATAGGAAAATGAATGCTCTACAAAAATGGTCTCTTATACCATATTATATTTTTTGTAAGTGATAGGTCGAAAATTCTAATCTATGACCAGCTCTCCGTCCCAAATTTCTCTAAGCATGACCTCATTTTTCTAACACTGGATTTTAAGTTAGCTTGTAATACGGTTTCTTATTCATATCGAGATTTTATGCATATTANATGAATGCTCTACAAAAATGGTCTCTTATACCATATTATATTTTTTGTAAGTGATAGGTCGAAAATTCTAATCTATGACCAGCTCT
>NW_016194948.1:0-3089 GCF_001687245.7 Rhagoletis zephyria | reverse complement strand
CTCTCGAGGTAAGCTCTTCCATTTCTTCCATTTCTTTTTCTTTTTCTACCAGTGTGCCGCAGCAGTAAATGTCGACTCTGTTTCTGTTGCTGCTGATGATGAGCACAACTAGCTCAGCTTTTTTGATGCTTTGAGCGCAATGCGTGAACACACTTACTTTTTCACTCAGCCACTGACAGCAATGATGCCGGCAGAAATACCTTTTTGCTGCTGCTGTAGCTGATCAGCTGAACTTTTCGGTAGAAAAAGAGTTAAGCCCTAGCTGAACTGAACTGTTTCTGCGTCGGTTTTCTCTTCGATCTTTTTACTGCTGCTGCTGCTGCTGCTGTTTCTGCTACTGTCTGGAGACAACTAATTTTAGGTTCTAGTCATGACTGCTCACCAATTATCGAAATAGTTAGCTGAGAGTCCCTTCTTTTGTCTCTTTTATGTAGAGTTCTTCCTGGCTGCTCTCCCCTTTCTTCAACTTCCGAGTAAGAAGGGGGAGACAGCACTTTTTCAGGCATATAAAAAGTAGGAATAAGAATCATGACATGATAGCAGCNGGCTGCTCTCCCCTTTCTTCAACTTCCGAGTAAGAAGGGGGAGACAGCACTTTTTCAGGCATATAAAAAGTAGGAATAAGAATCATGACATGATAGCAGCGGCAGCAGCAGCAGCAGTGTTCATTCTTTTTCTGCCTCGTTTTCTTTCTTCTTTTTCCTTTTTTCAGTTGGCAATTTCGAGCAGTTGTACGGCAGCTTTTGCTCTAGCTCTCTTTTCACTACGACTACGGTGTTGTGTTGTACAAGCCAGCTATTTTCGTCATCGTTGTCGTCTCGCTTTCAAACTCTGTCGCTTTGCTTTACGACAGTTTACTGCTTCTAGGTTTGCTAGCTGTTGCTGGTGGTGATGAATTTCGCCAACTGAGTCTTTTGAGCAGCATTTAATAATAAGGCCTACTACTTCACAACTGAGTGTATTTAATATTCTGTCGGCACTGTCGGCATCATTTTCACTCGCTTCTAACTTTGCGTTTGTATGTTTTTCGCGCTAAGTGCCGCTTCACTGGAAACTCTGAACTGGAAACTGTTGCTCTTTCGGCAGCTGCCGTATCCACAAATGGTTTCCCCATAAATGTCGATGTTTCACAAAGTGCCTTCAAATCTCTGTTCCCTCTCTGTCTGGCCGAGCCCACGATGCTCCTACTTTTTTTCACTTTTATACTTTTTAGTGTTATTGAATTGATTCGTAATGAATGAGTTGGGGCAATTTGATGGCCAACTGGCTGGCACACCAGACACTGCCGAATCTGCTCGTTCACTGTTCACTAGGTCAGCACTTCCTCTTTATTTGCTGATGGAGTGGCTGGTTCATTTGCTCGGTTTGCTCCTCTTTGTCCTTGGAAGAGTGCTAGCTGCTAGTCTGATGCTGAGATTGAGTACCATTGAGTAATCAATCATCTGTCGTCTGTCTCCTCTCTCATGGTCTATTGACATGTGTCGCTAAAGACAGACTTGCCAAGCACCTACGCAGCCAACAAAACGCAGATGATGAGGTTGGTGGTGGTGGTGATCTACACTGGAGGGATTAGTATTGGCCAAAACAGCTTCAGCATTGACATTCAGCAGCATTCTCTCCACTTCATTTTTCAATTTTGATAATGCCTGTCTGCCACCTCTAACGTCAAATGATCACTGCTTGATTAACGATCTTTTTCGGAAGAAAAAACAGACAAACAACCAGCTTCAAAACAAAAAGTGGGCTTAAAAATGTCACGTGAAGAAGTGTCTTTGTCGATTCTGCTGCTGGCGTCTTTTAGCAGCATTTTTTCCTTTCGGTTTTGCTCAATCAGAATCGTTGGGAGTAGTGTGAGGTAGGGCGGCGGATTCAGTGTCACTCTTGGCAGCACCACAACAATTGACGACGTCAGAGGTGTACCTTGCCTGCTTCTGCCTGCCTACTATTTCCTCCTCCTCTGCTGCTGCTGTTTCCTGAAAATTCCTCGCTCATTTTTTGTTCACAGGATGACAGGATGCTTATGAGCTAGTCAGTAAAAGAATGCTCTCTCTCTCTCCCTCTCTAACTTTTCATAGGGTATTATATGAACTGTATTTTGTGCATTCTTTGTGTTTGTTTGTGTCTGAACATTTTCCCCTTGCTGTGTACTAACGGGGAAAGATGTTTTGCACTAAACTCGCTCATTCAGTGCAGGTACTGAACACTTAGTGTCTCTGGGTGTTTGCACTAAGTTTCTCCGGTGTGCAATCTCGGTGTCAGCAGCAGCGACGTTTAGCACCGTTGAACAAGTGCGCAAGTTTCGCATTTTGAGTGTCATATTTTTGGCATTGAAGAAGAACAGCAGTGAAAAAAAAGCTAGAGACAATGAAGAGAGTTTGGGAATCTTGTTAAGAGAAGAAACAAGTGCTTCAAGTAGTAGCCATACTAAATCACACCTAATCTGCGCGCCATTTTGCACTAAAGCACATTCATTCATTTCTAGTGCTTCCAATTAGTTGAAGTGAGTTTGTCTGCACCTCCAAGACATCCTCATCTTCATAGTCATGCTAGTCATCATAGTCATCATCATCTAGCAAGACACTTTTTTCACTTTTTTTTCACTTTTAATACATTTTCCACTTTTTTGAACCGGTGCCCACTTTCGCTTTGTGTCTAGGCGCAATTATACTCACTTCTCTGAATTTACTGTTTTGGTTAGTTCGCCAAGAGTTGCTCTCACTTTTCACTTTTCCCTTAGCAACTCTGGCAACTTTGCCTGACTGAAAAAGGGGGAGCCATTCTTCTTGATGTGCGGGCACTAATGGTGGCGGTAGTGGTGGTGTCTGCTTTCAATTAGCTGCCAGAATATATTCCTGCAGCAGCAGCTGTAAGGTTTGCCCCACTAATTGGGCAAATGGTCGGCGCCGGTTGTGTGGTGTGTGTTGCTCAGGGAAGGGAAAGAGATCACCAGCCCTTCTTTGTTTGTGTAGAGAGAGGAGACTTCACTGTTTGTGTTGTTCTTCTGGCACTGCCAGTTTTGGGTTGTCTGAGTCAGTTCTCGATGCAGTTCTCCAGATTCGTCATCTGTTGCTGCTAATGCAACTTTTTTT
>NW_016194947.1:0-3089 GCF_001687245.7 Rhagoletis zephyria | reverse complement strand
AAATAAAGCTTTTTCTCATACTTAAAGCCCAAATAAATAAATATACATATGTACATATTTATATAATAAATTAAACATCTCTTCTCCTACTATTATATACAATACAATATGCTTAAGTTTCGGTATAAATTGTCAAAGGGTTGTGGAAACAAAAAAAGTATATTAGGGGAATCCCTACGTAGCAATGTATCACACGTTTTGTTGCTTTCCCAACAACAANCCAGCGATTATGCTGGCGAAGAAGTTTCTTTGGATTGAGCGATTTCCATTGCATCGCGTAACGCTATTACTCTAGGTTGTGAACTTAGCCTTACTTTTATAATACTTTGAAAATATGGTCGTCGTTGAAAACTTACACAGATTCTTGAGTTTGGTACAAAAATATTTACCAAGCCAAGAACGGTGTATTTATTTTGCCCTAAACACAATTCAGTTTGAGAATTTGGTATAACAAAATTTTCTTGTCAAATGANAACTTAGCCTTACTTTTATAATACTTTGAAAATATGGTCGTCGTTGAAAACTTACACAGATTCTTGAGTTTGGTACAAAAATATTTACCAAGCCAAGAACGGTGTATTTATTTTGCCCTAGACACAATTCAGTTTGAGAATTTGGTATAAAAAATGTTTCTTGCCAAATGAACACAGTTGACAGAAGTTTAAGCGCCTACCACACGTCCATTATTCGAACGCAAACGCGAACGTATACATTTCAACATGTTTTGTTAACGTTCGCGTACGAAAAGAAGAAATCAAATCAGCGTTCGCCTATGTTATGTAGAAAAAATTCTCGCTGTTGTTCGTACTCGTATTTACTATGCAACTTAGAGCTTNCAGAAGTTTAAGCGCCTACCACACGTCCATTATTCGAACGCAAACGCGAACGTATACATTTCAACATGTTTTGTTAACGTTCGCGTACGAAAAGAAGAAATCAAATCAGCGTTCGCCTATGTTATGTAGAAAAAATTCTCGCTGTTGTTCGTACTCATATATACTATGCAACTTATAGCTGCATTTGTGAAGGCACGATGTTGAATCATTAGTACCCAAACAAACTTTAAGCGTGTAGGGGTGCCTTATTGATGCATATTTCACCACTCGTGTAGTAAATATACCAACCAGTGTTACCACTCGACAATATTTTTAGGAACAAAAAATCCTACCAAATCAGTTTCCAAACTACCAATTTTTTTTAATCATCAGATATTGATATTTTATTTCGTTTCTGATTTTACTTCACGTAAAAGTATGAATCTTTGAGATTAATTCAATTTACATATATCAATTATTTTATGTCTAAAATGTAAAAAAAAAATACAATCGATATAAACATTTTATATTTGGTAACAAAAAAAATGTATTACTGTGCTCGCGCAATTTTATTTTTATTTATTTGTTTTCATTTAACCATGATGCAATAAAATTACGGAATGTCAGCAACATAATCTTAATATTTCGGTACGAGTTTTAGGCCATTTTAGCACGCTTTCAGTACGCTTTTCTACTTTTACATCACCATTGTATTACCTCCATTCGACAAAATTTATTTAAAACTTTTACAAATGTTCTAATAAATGAATACTATGCAACAACAGCTCACTGCATTTTTGACATTTCGAATAGGATTTATTTTCTATTATAACTTCAAAACTTTGATAGGATTGCAAAACATCTTTAAAATTTGGAATCGGAAATCCAAATCGATGAGAAATCAATTTCGAACGAAACCAGAACAGCCCTGAAATGAAACTACCAATTTATCAAAACGGCAACACTGATAGCAGCTCTACTTGTGGTATGTATAATAAGCTCATATTAAAACAGGCAGTGTATTATGTACACACACACTAGCTTTGTTTCTTTACTTTTCTAGCAGATCATTATCAGGAAGAAGAATGAGAAGAATTAGNGCAGCTCTACTTGTGGTATGTATAATAAGCTCATATTAAAACAGGCAGTGCATTATGTACACACACTCTAGCTTTGTTTCTTTACTTTTCTAGCAGATCATTATCAGGAAGAAGAATGAGAAGAATTAGAGAATTACGCTCACAGCGAGTGAAATATAGAAAAAGTCAAGAAACGCAAACTAGCAGAAACTAGCTAGTAAACACCTGACCGATGCTTTTGACAACTGAACATATGTATTTGCTGCGAATTTTTAATCGCATTTTATGTTTAAAAATTGTTCACAAATACTCAGGTTTTGCCACACTTTATCAAATTAAATAAATCGCCCATTTTAATCAAAAAATACAAAATTATGTAAAAGAAGCAAATCAAAGTAGCTGTGCCTAATCTGTCTAAAGTTGGAGCAACAGCTGAATTTTTCACCGCATAACGTGAAAATTATGTGTTTCTTGTAATTTGCTTTTGTAATTTTTTACTTATATTCGGCTAACACTACCTTGTGTAAAAGCGCCTTTCTGTAAAGAAACAAAGCTACTGTGTGGTGTATTCAATATTCATTTCTTGGTGAATTCTTTGGTCCAATGTCAATTGCTCTCAGAATTTGTGTNTTGCTTTTGTAATTTTTTACTTATATTCGGCTAACACTACCTTGTGTAAAAGCGCCTTTCTGTAAAGAAACAAAGCTACTGTGTGGTGTATTCAATATTCATTTCTTGGTGAATTCTTTGGTCCAATGTCAATTGCTCTCAGAATTTGTGTTGTGCTGAGTCGCTACTTTTAAGTATTGATCGATACTCGGTACCGATTTAAAAAGTATCAAATACTTTCGATGCTCGGTACCGAAATCTTGGAATTTCTAATAAAAGCGCGCAACAGCCAAAAATATGAGTTATATGTACACATACATATAGTGTCAGCTATTAAAAAAAATAATATTGCCACCATACCTATTGCAATTGGAAAGACGGTTGCGATAAGTAAAAGAAGGCGAGAGTGTGTTTTGCGACATCAGTAACAGGGCGAATTTAATAAGGTGGTGTTACCGGCGTATCTGAATTTTTCGCCGTGGAGGACATTCCATCAAAATTATGTGTTTGTTGTAGTTCATACTAATGACAGTATGAATAACTGCGTATAATTTGTTAGTGTAATTTTTTACTTATATACGGCTAA
>NW_016194945.1:0-3090 GCF_001687245.7 Rhagoletis zephyria | reverse complement strand
CTTACAGTAATGGAAAAACAAATTGTAAATTTTAGTTTTTATATATGTAAATACTTCTGTTTGCTGCGTGTAAGCAGTACTAATTACGATAATTTGACGACGCATGCTGATGAAGTTTTTGTGAAATTATTATTGGAATTTTGGTGGTTGATGTAATCGAGTAGTAAGGCTTTCTGCACATTGGTCGTGCAGTCATAGTTGCTTCATCTTCACAATCATGGTGCAAAGATTACATGGAAATTCGCTTAGAACAGGTGTTTTCTGTTATTTTGGTTGACACTTTCACGAAATTTTTACAATTTTAAAACAATGAACTGCACTGCGATAATTCTAGATATACATTTTCATTAATATCTCTCCTTTTCTTTTCCTGAAATGTGTTTTGTGCACGCATGCGGAGATTTTTTAAAATTTTGTAATCCTTGATAGTAAAACTCTCATGATTATTGAATTTTATTGCAATTCTCCACTTTTTGATAATTTACATAGATTTTATGCAGAAAATACCTATTTTTTGGTAATTTTAATACAAAAATTAATGCAAAAATAGTTCTCTTTACGATACCAATACGTCTGTCGAATATGAGCCAGACCGGATCATATGTAAGATTTAAAGTAACAATTCGACTCCAGCGCCACCTGGTGGGTCTAACTGTGAATCTGGCAATCCAGAGACCCACTTAAATACACACAAAATTTCGTTAAAATCCCCACCATACATAATTTGAGAAATAGGCAACAATCGTCAATGACAACAAATTGGGACCCACCGATTTATTGCCGTGGAGACAAATCGGCAACATCATTTCTTTCATGTAAATTTTGGAATAAATAAGTTATAAAAAAATTCTTAAACTTATAAACTTCGCGTCAACAGTATTATCCAAAAGCGTCTAATTTATAGCAAAGACAGGATTGAAAAAAAGGAGGCCCCATAGCGAAAGAAATAACTAATTCCATTTTCAAGTTCCAATTTTGTATAAAAAAATAAATGAAGTAATAAAAGGAAGAAAATTATTCCAAATATCGCCTGAAGCGATAAGAAAATGGCTCATTCAGGCAATAAGAAAAGGACTCGCTCAGGCGAATTGCCTTCGGCGGATGTTTTAGAGCGACTGGAATTAAGAAATCGATACGATGGCGATATTACCGGCAATAAATTTCCCTCCAGTACTGCTGGAGTCAATCGCTACTTTCGAACCGCTACTGCACCTAGGTAAGTAGCTATTCTATAAACCCGTGGTAGTGCACATGCTAGTGCAGAGCCGAACCAATCGAAAGTAGAATAGCGAAAAACTACGACAGAGATCGCCCATAAATCACACAAGTGACTACTTTAGTAACTTCCGGTAGTGCAGAGAGAGCCGATGGTGACTACCGCCTAGGACATTGCCTTGTAAAAGTAATCGCTGAAGTACACTGCAAGTAGTCGGTCGGTAATTGACGGTGTTTATTTGGTAGCTATCGGTTCATCAGTCCTGTAGTCGCTCCCCGTACTGCAGAGTTGTTTCCGATGGTGACACGTTTCCTTATTGCCGGCTACAAAAATTGTTTGGTGGGTCGGTTCACTCACAAACACACGTACAGAAGAATTACATGACATACAAAGATACGTAATAGTTTCAGTATATTTGAAAGGTGCCACACCCCTTTTTCAAATAGCCCCCATTTTCTCTAAGAGTATGGGATTGATTTCATGCATCACCATACCAGATACGATTACTCTACCAAGAACACCTCCAGAGATATGGAGTACGAAAAATTCGGTTTATATGGGAGGTGTCACACCCCTATTTCCAATAGCCCCAATTTCTCTTCATGCCTACGAGATTGATTATATATATCTCCATACCAAGTTCTAGTCCTCTACCATGAACACCCCCAGAGATATGCAGTAGGAAAATTCGGTTTGTATAGGAGGTGTCACGTCCCTTTTTCTTATAGCCCTAATTTTTCTTCTTGACTATGCGATTGATTACTCATTTTTCCCCGTAAAATGTAAACAAATATTGCGTGTATAGCGATTAGCAAATGACAGTGTCGTACCTATCCGTTACTTATGAAAAAAAATTCGGGTAAAAAAATCACCCAAAGGCCTTATGCAAGTGTTACACAAATATCTAGTTTCACGAAATCAATTAAGATTTCCAAACTGACTAATAATGCCCATCGGAACCTCTGCTGCAGATTTCAGGTTTTCGCATAAGAGGTATAAAATATTTAATTTCCGACAGTTTTCTTTGCTTATTTTTACTTCCACTGAATTAGCTTAAGTCCATCTTGGAAATGTTTGGCCTAAAATGTCCAAAGTAATTTTACACACTTGCTTTGCTCCGCTCCGCAGTGATACAATATTTTCAATTAAGTAGACACAACACCACAGCAAAATTGAAGCACGCGCCTACAATCCTTCTTATTGCGCTTTAAAAGAAATTGCTTAAAAATCTCGTCACTAAGTTGACAGCAAAAAAAAAATACTCTTGGACTCACGCACTTGTAAGTAAGTTTTTGATGTTTGTTCATATGTCGATTTAATGCCGCCGTACATTTAGTCTTTTAGCTACTTTCTTAGCTAGTGTTCGGCATCCATTTCTTTTATAGCTTTGTTTTTTTTTTTGCAAACTGTACTTATGAGCTTAATATGTCAGTGATGAAGTGATCAAAAGCAGCCGAAACAAAAATGAAAAACGTAAACAACAATTAATTTTATTATACTGGTATTTTTTTTTTTTTTAATAAAAAAGAAATTGTTTTACAAAACTGCTAAAGTGGATTCTTATAATGGAAAAAAGATTTTTGTTTAAATTAAATTAGTTGCGGCTGATAAAAGCTCTATTCATTTGTAAATCATACTGATTATTTTTGTCATTCATATCAAAGCAGAGCAATATATTGGTGATTGTTAAACCAATTTCGCGATTATACATTCATGAGTATAACAAAAAAAATTCCTTTTTAAAAATATACATAACAACTTAATTTTTGTTCTTTTAAATTTATTGTCATTATTTGTTTATACATTAAACTGGCCATAAGCTCTCTATTATTGACTTCATTTCTTTTGTGCTTGGAAAGCCATAACTACCACTA
>NW_016194944.1:2941-3090 GCF_001687245.7 Rhagoletis zephyria | reverse complement strand
TTTTTGCCTAAAATATTAAATTTTTTTATTTTTTAAATTCATAAAAATTTATTTATTATTTATTTATTTATTTATAAAATTTTATGAATTTAAAAAATAAAAAAATTTAATATTTTAGGCAAAAAATATTTTTTTTCTTCATACATTTA
>NW_016194944.1:0-2865 GCF_001687245.7 Rhagoletis zephyria | reverse complement strand
TGATAGTTACTAACTTCAAATCGATATATCTCGATTCCTAGACGTGACCCAGCGAAACGCCGGGACACGTATAACTTCTTTTTTACCGATATAACTTTCCCCGGTAGTTTGAACCCTTCCCGATCACTGACCCCTACCATTTGTCTCACAGTGTTACGTACATATGTATGTGTGTAAAATGTGTATTGTGTTTTCATGTCAGTTTAGAGTTGAGAGTGATTTTTTGTAAACATGACATACATACAATAAGAGTATTCATCAAACCTTATAAATGCATTATAAGCCGTATAAACTTATAATTGTGTAAACCTTATAAATTAACTGTCGACATTTTTATGGTAACTCGTTTACAAATTTCTGATAAATTTCTCCAGCGATTTCACTGAATAAACTTGATAAACTGAAGCAATGCAACTCCGTCGCAACTCTAGCTGTGTTTTCTTGGGCAATAATAGGGATCCGCATAAAAATGTTGCTCGCAAATTCAACAACAACGATATGATCCTGTAGAGCTCCGGTTCAATTTAAGATCCATTCTGTTTTGTTTTGTTTCACTTGTAATTTGGCCGCATAGTTTGGTAGCAGTGAGAAATGAATTCATACACAAACAGACATTCCGCCATTGTTTCTTTTAACTTGCTTCAAATAAATCGCCTTTATGTCAAATATTTATTTAAATGAATCTTATCTCGTCTAAATATAATTTTTTCCCATTTAGTGAGGTAATTTCTAAAATTGTAAGTAGTATAAAATTACTGATACTGAGCTAGACAACCAAAGAAAACACGACAATTGTCGCATGTGTAAACGAAAGAATAGTATGGGGCGTTAATGTAACAGAGTGCTTAAATTTATAAGAATATCTGCTTGATAAAGTTATCGGTTTATATGAATACCACTAATATTTTCGAACATCGAGTATTACTACAACTAACCTCCTAGCTGATATACGAACATAAGCTAACATTGTAAACGCTCCTTTAAAGTTAAAACTGGAAAAATTAATGATTGGCTTTACAGCAAACCTAAATTTAATTTTTCTAAAAGATGTACTTACATAAGTAGTTTATTTTATTTCCAATATTTCATTTAATGGTAATTTTCATATAAATTTGCTGAACATAAGAAATTTTTGTAATCTACTAAATTTTATTTTGGGATGTAAATTCATCTGATATATAAAAAGTTTTAAGGTTTTATTCTGATTGGTATTTTAGTTTACAACGAAAGTCCCCAATATTTGTTGTAGTATAAAAAACTGTAGGAAATTAGTGCATTAACATACAAACGTATTTAAGTGCTTAATTATATTTCGTCTGCGACAAATTGTGCGATCTTTTATCCCATTCGGTAAAGCAAAGTGACAACTCGTCTTCAAAAGAAGCACAACTCAAAAATCAGATCCGGAAATATAACTGCTTGTGGATCGTACAGCCCTAATGCAATTGATACAAAAACAGGTATAACAGTAGTTTTCTAGAAAATATAATCATGAAAAAAAAAAAATGCTTTCATACTCCGAACTGATTTATGCAAAAAAAATCTACAAATTTTTCTATTTTTTTTGAGTTGTGCCTGTTTTGAATACATTGTGGGAACTATCAGACTTTTCTTTGATTTGCTCGGTAAATAAAATTCGTCAAAGTAGAATTATTTACAACTTTAATGCTAACAGGTTAGTACACAGTACAGTCACATTTCGGACGCAAAGTATGGCAAACGCCCTCTGCCTCAGGATAATACATTCCTTCTACCAATGTGGCATGCATCAGCAGAAACGAAGAATTATGATTTTGTAAATAAGGAAAACCTGCAGCAAAGAAAACAGCAAGCAAAAAACTGCAAATAAGGGAAAACGCGTAAACAAATAAAAAACCCTAAGGCTGAATATATTTTATATTTGTTCACTCAGGTTTCGGGCCCTGAGGGATGGGTAGGCAAAACGAAAAAAAAAATAAAATTCTGGCACGTCACATAGAAAGGATCGAAAGCGATGATCTGGCAATAGTGGGCCTGCTGCGGGAGAACGTGCAGCAATGTGGCCGAATAAAAAAGTAATAAGTGGGTGTTTAATAACTGCCTTACTGCCAGTGTGGCAGGATACTCCACATTGCCGGTTAGTTAACACCAAATACGACAAACAGGACAATAATTCGTCCAACGCTCACGGGCAATCAAGTCTATAGAGGGGGTTAAAGAGAAATAATGTATGTAAGAAATAGCCAGAAAACCAAATGGAGTAAACACATTTTGTCCTTTTTTTTGTTCTAACGCTAAAAATGACTACAAAAAACGGATAGTACTTTGTGCGACAATCACGAAACAGCAAAATAGGAAATAAATAAAAAGAAAAAACGGTAAGTAGAAGCAGCGAAGGTAGTACAGTATTCAACCTGTTTTCAGGTGGTGCAAACGTGCACGCTTAATGAAAGCGGTGGCAGCGAAACGAATGGAAATTGGGCGCAAAGTGGAGGAATGAAAAACGCTTGTTTAATTTGCATGACATTTATGTATCTCGGCCTGCGGTAAAAAGATAACGAAATAAACCATTTTAGGCTGACAGCCGCACGCAATGCTACAACAGTAATGGCAATGAATGTGGAGAATACGAAAAAAATTCTATGAAGAAACAAACCTTACAAGCTATGCAATTTGAATAAAGCAAACTAATAAGAACACAACTCTAAAAAATATTAAATTTTCATAACCAAAGATTTTCCTATGAAAACTAAAAAAAAATATTTTTTTCGACAATGTTATGTATTCCATATATCCATAATACTATTCTTAATGTATATACATATCCTTTTAATGTACAGACATACAGGCATATGTATGTAAATGATTGTTAACGCCGCTGTGGCA
>NW_016194943.1:0-3090 GCF_001687245.7 Rhagoletis zephyria | reverse complement strand
TCCGTCATCCCTTGTCAAGTTTGGTTTGCAGACAAACCGGTTTCGGCATTGTGCCATTTTCAGTGTCATTTTTCGTTCCCTCGTTACAAGTCTCCAAATCCTTTGGTATATATACACCAGTATCAGAATTTTGATTATACTTTAAATTTGACTTAACATTTATAAAATGTTCCCGAAAATTGCCTAAAACTTCAGTTGGGTTCTTCAGATGGAACCACAAGTTCACCGGGTAGGCGTAAATTTTGCCCAAAAACCATCTCAGATGGTGTGGCTGAAATACTTTCTTTATACATCGATCGTAAACCCAGAAGTATCATCGGCAGCTCATCATACCAATTGTTGGTTCCATTTCTAGCCATTATCGTAGCTTTTAACTGCTTGTGAAACCGTTCTACCATACCATTCCCTTGAGGATGATATGTAGCAGTCGCAACGCGATGACTACCAAGCAAGTTTGTTAATTCCGAAAACAATTTTGACATAAACTGAGTACCCTGATCTGTAGTGATTTTTAACGGTACCCCAAAACGTGAAACATGTACTCTAAAAAATTTATTTGCAACCACTGCCGCTGAAATGTCCTTTAATGCGTATGCCTCGGGCCAACGCGTGAACCTGTCAACTATTGTAAAAATGTAACGATGTCCTTTTGATACAGGAAGAGGTCCAACAATATCTAAATGAATATGCTCAAATCTACTTTTGGGAATCGGAATTTTAATTACTGGAGATTTAGTATGACGATTAACTTTCGATTTTTGACAATTTATACATTCTTTTGACCAAATGTTAATTTCTGTGTGCATTTTTGGCCAATAGTACTAATTAATAATTAAATAATAATTAGACGACGTGTAGCTTTTGTGTCTTGCGTAAACAATTTGGAACAAATGGCCTAGGATTCTCACCAAGTATTAAAATTTAAAAGTGGAATTTGAATTAATTTAAGGTTATGTGATGTGTCTCCAGATTTTAATGTGTTTAGTTCCTCGTCCTATTCTTGTTCATTTTGTAAAACTTTGAAATTCAGTTCTGTACTTTTAATTGCATCAACTTCGAAAGATCGAGATAATATGTCAGCTATAATGTTTTCCTGTCCTTTAATATATCGTATGTCATTAGTAAATTGTGCAATGAATTCCATATGTCTAGTTTGTCTCGGACTACGTTCGGTTTTTGAACTCAAAGCATATATCAAAGGCTTGTTATCTGTAAAAACTGTAAATTGTCGTCCTTCTAAAAGATAGCGAAAATGTTTAATGTTCAAATAAATAGCTAGCAACTCCCTGTCAAATGCACTGTACTTAACTTCGGATGGAGAAAGTTTCTTAGAAAAGAAAGCTAGTGGCTCTGATTTGTTATCAAACGTTTGATGTATGACACCACCAATTGCCGTATTAGATGCATCCACATTTAAAGAGAGTTTGGCATCTTTGATAAAATTATTTAACAATATTGTTAACGACAGCCGAACAGCTAAGTATGTATGTTCATTAGTCTGGTCCAATAGCAAAGGAATATACAAATTGTGTGTGTTTGGGGAAAAGTATCTGAGCTGAGCCTGCAACTAACAACCCATGTCCGTGTTGCGCTGCTAAGTAGCTCTGTTACCCACTCTGGAAATCTCAAGCTAGCCTCTGTTATGCATGGCTGTGTTTAGATAATGTGTACATGTGTGATGCACTTGTTTGAGGTGGATATTGCGCGATGTTCGATAGGCAACTTGAAAGAAGTTCGTTCGATCAGTGGCGTAAGATAAACGTAGAAAGTGTACAAAAGAGTTGTTTTTGCCACAAACTCTTGATCCGAAAGGCGATCGCCTATTTTATCAAGATTTATTGAAATAGGGTCAACGGAAGGTGTTAGACGCGAGTGCGGCTTAAATTCTGGCATTTTTCTATTGTTATTAGAAGTTCATTTGAATTCCGTTTGCCTTTACATAAACAGTTTAAACGGTGAATAGGCGAACTGTGCAAAAGATAAAGTTTAACCGTTTTAGTTAACGGAGTGAATCAAATTTATTCATAAAATAAGAACCCGCGAATTGGAGGTAAGCTCGACGCAAAAGTGTTTTCTTACATTCGTGTAAGCCAATCAGCCGGTTTCACCAGCAATTTAAATCGAAAAATTATTATTTTTGTATTCTCTTTCAATTTCCACATAATATTCAAAAGATTAAAACCCTTTTTTTACTTGAATTGCTTTCATGAAATTGGCTGTATGTATGATATTTGCCCTGATCTCGAGTTAGGAGATTTTTCGTGTAAAGTAATTTCTCATGGTATTTCCTCATAATACGCATTTTTATCTACTAACTAGCCGGATGATTTTAATAAAACAACATAATTATCAGTGTAAAGTTATTTATTGAAATTGTAGAGTCACTTTAACATAAAATTCAACGGGTTTTTGTTGAGAGACTAAAAAGCACGATCATTCTCATGGGCAAATATCTCAGTAAAACACAAATATTAGTATGTGGAAGGGTAATCAGAGCACGTATTGGTTTCACGGTCTTGCCCGCGGGAGGCTATCCGTAAGGACCTCGATTTCCGGCAAGATTGGTTATGCGTACATGGATGTACAAAGTACTAGCCACATTCGATACAATTGCAGTGCCAACAAAAAAGGTATCTAAGAAATCCACTGGACATACGTATGTACCTGGGAAAGTTGGAAGAGAGCGCGTGGAAGTCACTGGGCCCGCTATTGCAAAATAACTGAGCAACTAGTACCCACCGTCGTTTTCTCTCTCAACTCGCTGTGGCATAGCGAGTAGGCATACGTGAGCGGAAACTCGCCGGTTGGTGATCTCCTCGACATCCGTATCTCATACGCTGGATTTAAGTCACTTTGCTTGTTTTTTTAATTTAGTACACACATCCGTGTAAAAATATTAATTTCTTTTGTACNTAAGAAATCCACTGGACATACGTATGTACCTGGGAAAGTTGGAAGAGAGCGCGTGGAAGTCACTGGGCCCGCTATTGCAAAATAACTGAGCAACTAGTACCCACCGTCGTTTTCTCTCTCAACTCGCAGTGGCATAGCGAGTAGGCATACGTGAGCGGAAACTCGCCGGTTGGTGAT
>NW_016194942.1:0-3090 GCF_001687245.7 Rhagoletis zephyria | reverse complement strand
TAACTAACCTAACGAATTTATGGCCTTAAAAGGACCTATTTACTGAGAAAAAAATGTTTAAATTGTTAATTCCAATTTTAAAAGATGTCGGTGGGCGTTTGAAATTTTCCATGTAAATAACATGTTCAAAAATTTATTTTCATTACAAATGTTATAACTATTGAACCGTTTGAGATAAAATTCGTTTATTGGCTTTTTAAGGGCTTTATGATTGGAAATATTCATGCTATATGAAAAAACGTACACTAGAATAATAAAAAATGTCTAGAAAATGTTGATTAGAAACTAGATTTGTCAGAGTAGACATTTTTTGAAATTTTTTAAAAATACATTTTTACCGAAAATGTTGAATATTATAGTTCTTTAATATGTATTAAAAAATATAAAAAAGTTTACTAGACGAATGGTTTTCTACTATGCTATCGCACGGTATAAAGCTTCGTTGCCTTATTTTTAGATTTTTTTTTTTGCTTTGTCATCGTTCACAATCAGTGCCACCAAATCAAAACTAAAAATATTCGAAAGTAGAGCCAAATGAATGGAACAACTTTCTATTTGATCCGAAAGTGTTAGGTAGTAGAAAAAAAAAAACCTTGAAAATTTTAAAGGATATTTAAGCACAAGATTTGTAATTGCACCAAAAAATTTATTCTATTATAAATCTACAGAACTTTTTCTTTTATATGACACTCTTACTGTTATCCTACTTTGCACCGCATTTTTTAAATAATTTTTTTGAAGTAATCATATTTTTTAAATTTCAAAGTCTTTTTAAAAATAATCCTGACGTCAGAGAGAAAAACCAAGTACGCAGTCTCATTATAATTTACCAATGCATACGAATATGTATATTAATTTTTTTGTGTGTAAAATTTACTGTCGCACGGTGTTATATATGTATTACTATTACTATTAACTAAACGCTTTCAGTGTATGCGCTACAAATCCGCAAGTGTTTATACATATGTTGTGTGCATTTTAAGTGTTGAATCTCAAATGACTGGCATTGGTGGGGAAGCACATATGTAAACGTGTCTAATATACAAATTACGCTAATATTACTAACCAATTTTCGCAACGCTCGTTAAGTGCTAAGAGGAGGTGAAGAAGCTGTCACAGATGTAGCGAAAGCAATCAACGACAGCGAAGCTAAAAGTTGCATGTTTGTTTCGGTTAAGTTGCAATGGCTTGAATATGCAAATGTGTGTATGTGCAAGTTAACGATGCCCTGCAGGAAATTGAGGATAACTAATTGAAGCTCTCTCTATTTTACCCGCAACGAACTCATTTATTTAACATGGCAATGTCCTAGGAAGCAGTCAATTGCCTTTTCCTGCATGTATTTTCAACTACTTTAAAATGCATTTGGCCTTAACAACTTCAAAGTCAGTATGCTTCTTTTGAATACCCTTGCATTCTGGACTTCACAGATGCTTTTTCATATTTAAAAGACACAAAAAAAAATATTACCATTTCCACATGTTGCTTCCGTTGGGACTCGAACCCGGACGTTCTGGAAGCAACAGTAAGCAACTCTGCTCTCCCAACTACAGCCAGACATGTAAGTGTGCCTTCAAATGTTCAGTTTGTTTGTTTGTTTGTCCGACTCCGCATTTAATTTCAACTAATTTAAAATGAATTTGGTTTACACAACTTCAAAGTCAGTATGTTTCTTTTGAATACGCTTGCATTCTGGACTTCACAGATGCTTTTTAATACTTCCAAGACACAAATTGTTTTTTTGAGTAAAAAGAGTATATAAAATCGAAACCTTTACTTATTGAATTTGTTTTAAAGTAGTCTTTCATTTAGTTGATTTAAAAAAAAAGTCACTTGTTTCCGTCAGGGTGATTACTAGCTAATGGAATAGGCGAACTAATATTTGTATATGTATACGCATATACACACATACTACTGTACCTATACATTAAAGATAGTTTATGTATATGTATGCTGCGTTTCCAGTATGGCTTATTTACATATTCTAACTTTAAGTAAACGCTCAGTATATATACCAAGTAAGCAGCTCCACTAAATATCCCTCTGCCGTGAACAAATACTACACACGGGTTGGTTAGCGCATCTAGCATATAATTTGCTCACGGTACTCAGATGCGTGTACGGGCACACAAGAGTGTCATTGAGTATAGTCAAGCAACTGCAACTACATATTTAGAATAACGATCATACCCCTTATATATTTAATAATAATAGTAATAATATTTAAAGCAATAATAATAACATTTTGGCGCTTACATTTTAGCTAAGTGTTTGGGCGAGCTTTTCCTCCAATATGTAGTGTGCGTCTTGATGTTGTTACACAAATGGAGGAAGCCATAGTTTAACGCCACCTCTGGGAGGCAAATAGATTTTATGAGTAGCATTTTTCTAGGCAGAGATACACTCTTAGGTTTGCCCGATTTTTTTTTTTTATATCCAAGAATATCAATATATCAAAAAAGTGAAAATTTTCCGTTAAAAAATTTTTGCTTATTAGAGAGCTAACTTTTATTTTTATTGTTATTTGTATTTTAGTGTTTATTTTTATTTTTATTTTTTTCGCGCTTTGTCAGAGGTAACTTTTCTATTGCACATTTCTTACTTTTAAATTGCAAAAGCGGTGGCCATGTATTGACATTGCGTATGCGCCCCATGCACTGAAAGCAACGAAATATGCAGTCAAACTGTTTTATTATTTACAAGCTTTTATTTAACTTGGTCGTCCCGCGGAAATCGCGGAAGTTTTGCAAATCGATTTTAAACTAACTTCCCGACAAGTTAGAGACTTGAAATTTTCAGCAAAGTTCCAATCACGATGACAATGCAATTTAAAATATAAATGAATTCCCTATATGGTCCAGGGGTCTTGATTCAAAGGCGGTCAAAAAGTAGTGGACTAAAAATTAGAAAAAAAAATAATAAAAAAAAAATATTTTTTAAAAACAAGCTTTTATTTAACATGTACAACCAAAGGAATGAAATAAAGTAGTGTAACAAAAGATTTTTGAGCAAGAAAATTTTGTCAAAACTGCCTTAAAATTAATAAAATAAAATAAGTTAAGGTCTCGTTAGAGTTACTAAAAGCCATTT
>NW_016194941.1:0-3090 GCF_001687245.7 Rhagoletis zephyria | reverse complement strand
CATATATAACTCAATTCTTTCTTAAGTCGATTTAGGCGGTTATTGCTTAAGACCACAGATGTACTATAGCTGAATCGGAAATTTATAAAGGTTATCCGGCTGATTGCAAAATTTATATAAGGCAATAAATTAAAGAGTCTTTAGTTTGTAAGAGGAAGAAATTTGTACTGAAAATAATAATAATATTTTGGCGTTTATACCTTTGCCGATTACACCGATTTACAGTTTTACGCCGAATTCGAACGGCAAATTGATTTTATGAGAAGCTTTTCCATGGCAGAAATACACTGGGAGTTTTGCCGTCGCCTGCCGAGTGCTGTGAACCTTTTTTTCTAATTTAGACGTTGCTCGGACCGGGACCGAACCCAGGTCCTGGACCAGAAATTTGTTCTATTGGGGAACAAAACCTGCATACATATTTGTTCGCAAAATATATCCATAGAGGGTATCCAATATATATATATATATATTTTTTTTTTAAATGCTAAACTAGGGGCTCGGAAGCTTAATGAAGAAGTAAGGTCATCAGCAAAGCTTACGTTAAGTAATGAAATGTTGAAGACCCTATTGCTCAGCTGTCAAAGTGGAGTCCGACAGACGCATTCTCTTTGAAATATATCTCTAAATAATATTTATATTATAGGACATATAGGATAGGAACACTTGCAAAAACCTTTAGAAACTTGTCGATTTTGGTTGATTTCAGTATATATTACAGAGTGAGATGGAAGCAGTCATGAGTTCATTGGTACATACTTTGCTCATTAATAACAGAACCTTGGTTTTAAGTGGGTCGCAGATGTTTTAGATCTTTCTTATATATCCTTTACTGCTCCACTTCCATTAAGCACAGAACCGCAGTTCGTTAGTTCCTCCGCTGCCTCGTTTTCGTACATATTTCTACGTCCCGGGACTCATATTAGGGTAATTTCGAATTAATCAGAAATTGAGGACAGCACCCCCCAAAAAATTCTTCTGGAATTTGGCTATTTGATAAGATGTTAACCTGCGTTCTCGCGGCTGAATTACAAAGCTTTTCAGCTGGAAAACATTTGCGTACTCGGGACGATAAAATTCAAATTGAGTTGCTCATTGACAATCCCTACACCGCCGTCCACCTTTGAACCGTTTGTAAAGAAAATCAGTTCATCCAAGCCCTGGGCCCGTCGCCAAGTTCAGTCTGTGCGACTTCGGAGTTTTGTGCGTTGTTAGAAACTGCTGCGAATCTTTGGTATGAAATAGACGATGGGCAGGGATTTAATATCAGATGGGAGTCTAGTTAGGATGTCACTTATTCCGAATAACCTTTCTCTCTGCTCAAAATCTGATTGCGCAGATATTTAGGAGCTGAATTTTCGACAAAAATTTCTCTCGTGGAGAAGCAGTATAGCCTCTGTTGGACTAGATCTTATTCGTAGTTGATAGACTAGAGCCTCATATGAAATTATAGGTCCAAATATAGCCATGCACGTCGGGTGTACTTGGCTAGAGGGCTGGCAGAGTTTTCCTTCCTCGCTTCTGCAATTCTGTTTGTGATCCAGGACAACATCAAGATGTGTATTTAAGCCTGTATTAAAAATTATGTTCTATACCCTTGAATTAAGGTTTATACAAATTGTATCCTTTTGTCTTGTTTGTGAAGCTCATCCGGAAAATTTTCTATAGATTCACACTAACAGTTTATGGCAAAGGAATCTAGCTTTTTAAGAGCAACCTTCATGATTAAGCTTCTAGCCAAAGAAATTTGACCATTCTTTGAATAAACCACCACCTGTATTCCGTTTGAATCTTGTAGTTTACTTAAAACCCCAAGCCATATAGGTGGAGAAAACACTCATCTCTGCGAGTTATACAGACTTGATTTGGCAACCGAATGCTTCTTGTATCACTCTGCGTCTTAACAGAGATACGATCTACGAATCCGTGCAGTAATTTAGCCCTACTTCTCCCATTGTCATCAAAGAGATTTCTCTGGAACTTTTGTATCGGTTTTTACTGCTGACTCCTAAAATTTACAACCTGCCCTACTTTTAAGAGTCGCATGCAGCAATTTTTTCTTTAATACGAGTATATTTGAAAATATTAAATTATTTATAAACTTTTTCCATGTGGAAAAGAAAATAGGTGAATAATAACAATGCAGCAATGCGGCTATGGAACATTAAAAAAGTTGTCCATTTCATCACTTGTTTTCAGACTACATACATATGTACATAAAACGGACGGTCATTAACTTTTGGAAAAACTCTCGCTCCCGCTTGACCTTTATAGCTAATTTCTTTGCTAATGTTGAGTTTTTTTCATCTCTCTATCGACCGAGTGGTCGGCACTTCTTCATAAACATAAATGGATATACATATGTACGTACATATGTATATGTAGTAAGTGTGTACATACATATGTATACGAGTACTACAGGGCCAAAATTCATTCATATTTGATTTCTCAAATATCCACACATGTCATTCATATTTGGACAGTGTTGTTGGCTGTTCATTGTAGCTTTTGCGTTATTCGGTTTAAAGCACCACATGCAATTACTTTAATTACAAGGCAACCAACAACCGAAAATAATAGCATAGAGATCACAAAAAAAAAAAAGTAATAATAAATATTAAAACTAAGGAAAATTTGCCAAAAACACAGAGCTACGAACGTAGTCGCAACTCAAAAGAAAAAAAAAACAAACCAGTCAAAGCAATAAACAAACGAAACCAACTTGAAGTTGAAAAGCTGAAAGAAGTGAGAATAACTGAAAAGAAAACCCCATTTACTACAATGTAACTCTAACCTTAAAACAATTTCGCTGTTTCGACGTTGCATGGACTTTGTTTTTTCTAAATTATCTCTAATAATTATTTGTCGTTTTCTTTTGTAATTTTCTATGTCGGTTACCTTAATTTTGAATGATTATTTGTAGTTTTCTTTTTTAATTTTCTATGTATGTCACCTTTACTATGAAAAAATTTAGCGAAAAATTGCTTTGACATTAAATACGAGTCTTCTTTTGCAAGCAATATTAATACTTTTTCATCGTTCCTTCTTTCGCGAAAATGAAAGTTTAAGTTTAAATTTCATTATTCGGGTGTC
>NW_016194939.1:313-3090 GCF_001687245.7 Rhagoletis zephyria | reverse complement strand
AGTCTTTTCACAGCTGATTGGAATGAATTTTCATTGAAATGTGGCACTGAAAATGGGTTAAAAGGTACATATTTATATTTATATGCAAAATACATACAAACACACATACATGGTCGAGTATTGCGCAGACATTATTATAAGCATACGTTCATAGAGAGATATCTACTTTAATTTATCTTGGGCGTCTTTGCATTGGAAGGAAATTCTTGAAATGAGATAAAAAACTGTCGAAAATTTTGGACAATACTTTGCAATTTGTTTTTCTATTCGAAGAAAATTGTATGTACATCTGGTTATCAGATCTTTTGTGTACGAAGTATTAGAGAGTTCCTTCGGCTGACTATCTGCACAAAAAGCTAAGGTGCAGTTAATTCTCTTTACTAGGCGATACAAAATGCCAACTGGTGACACAACTAGTTGACGTTTTTACCGAAAACATGCTTTTTTTGTTCCCGTATTTTTTGTTGTTGCTCACTTTTTACTCTCACTTCAGAGAGTAATTTTGCTATTTGACATTTTTACCGAATTCTACACGAAANGTTGCTCACTTTTTACTCTCACTTCAGAGAGTAATTTTGCTATTTGACATTTTTACCGAATTCTACACGAAAAGTATTGAATCAGATCTAATATGCCTGCTGCCAGAGAAAGAAGAAATCAGACTACATATTTACATATATTAAATTCAACTCCCCGACCATTGCAGTATATGCCAAGCGGAAGTGTTACCCCTCCAGGCTACTTACAGATCTCGCTATCTCACCTGAACACCTACCGCAGAGAGGAAAGTCAGGCTGCGCTGAAAACTTAGGTCTCAAACCTACGTATATGTTTAGAAAATGCAAATGTTTTCTGAGTAAGTTAAAAGCTTTATTTGATCGTGTCTGTTATAAGAGAAGTATTTAAATTTGTTAGGGCTACGAGATATTTCACCGGAAAGGCTTTTCAAAGCTTTCTATATACAAGGTAAAAGTTGAAATAGAAATTGACAGATAATTTTATAAAATGACACACCTACTTACGAATGTACGAGAATGTTCATGGAAGCTCTAAATCTAAGAAAAATATGAGCTAAGGGCTAAACAACGTAGAGGTAGTAGTTCAGGGGAAAACTTAATATTTTAGATGAGCTTTTCGAACTTTGTTTGTAACATTTAAAAATCTCGCCGTTGAAATTTCAAACTGAATAATGCGTTTACCTACATTATGCCTGTATAAATATTCAGATGCATTGGTATACAAAAGCTTTAAATAAAACCAAGATTTTCGGTCGTTTCTAACATGTAAGTCTGACCAATTAATGATCCATAGGGACGGCGAAAATCAAACAAATTTTTGGTTTCTTAGAGCTTTCAAGCCCCAAAAGCTCCAAAACACTACCAATGGACCAATATTTAGACAGCTAAGGAAAAACTAAGAGCACATAGTTTAAAAAAATATATTAGTATAATGCTTTTTAAGTCTTCTATATTTTTTTATAGACGTATGCTCTCTCTGCTCACCGCTGATATATGTAGTAACATATGCATTTTGATTGACTTTTCAAAGGCACTTATCGAAGTTTCTGCATTTAAAAGCTTTTGTAAGCTAAAAGGTTTCATCTAAGTTTAGAAATTTATTGATACATGCACATATTACATCTACTCGTATTTATGTACATAAGTATGTGTCCCTCATCAACAAAACCAGGCAATCAAAATATTGCTGCTGTAATTTTCTGTAGTCATTTCCAGCTTTTCTCCCTACTTTGCCGTAAATGGCAAAATTTTAGCGTAAGAGTTCACATACAATATGAGCCGGGTTAATGAAAATGACCAACGCATACTTTACGGCCCGTTACTTGGTAGTTCTCAAAACAGCTAATTTCCGTTACAAAGTGACAGCACCCCGCTTCAGCAGTCTTCCGCTCACAGCCGCTCTCAATGGCAGCCGACGCGTCACCTCATCAAAGTATCGACTAACGGAAGAGGCAGCTGTTGCAACTATGCTTCCCAATATCCAACGACAGCGAAGCGGATATGTGCGCGTTTGTTGAGGTGTGCATACATATTTACATATACATATATGTGGGTCAATTCACGTCAAAGGTCCCGGCGCGCTGAGCAACGCAAACAAGCTACTTTTCTACTAGCTTAAAATCAAACAAAAAATTAGAAAAATAATTCGAAAACTATGATTTCAATAGATTTTTGTAAAGACTATCCGATGGTGGCATGCATTTTCCAAAATTTTCCCATTTTAAAGGTGAAAATTCGACAGGAAAATTTATTTGTAATTTTTCTCAATTATGGTAATTTTTAACTGTGTTATTAGTCGTCTCTATCAAAAGTGCATGGCCATCGCATGTATAAAAACTTAAATTTTTTAAGTGGCGTTGCCACCTATTTGAAATTATCTTATCCGTACGTAGTATAAAGTAAAGTCGAGATTTTTTGATCACACTAATTTCGAAAACTACCGAACGGATTTAGTTAAGATTGTGTTTAATATACAGCCCTATTCTGCATTTCGACTCGAATCGAAATTTTCTCCGTTTGGCAACTTTGGTATTCTGCGTTCCGTTTCCTTTCGATCAATCTTCGAAATTTACGATTATACCTATTCTACATTTCGATCATAGTTCCGTTTTTCTAAGTTGCAAATTTGCTGACGGAGAACGTTTCAATTGCTATTTTCATGGGTTTAAATAATAAAATTTTATAAAAAATATAAGTAAAATATACTGTGTATGATTGTAAAAGTCATCATAAATGAATTTTCTCGATTTCTGTGTTTTC
>NW_016194939.1:0-296 GCF_001687245.7 Rhagoletis zephyria | reverse complement strand
AAAATTGGCTCAAATAATGGCAACCAAAAGGGATGTTGCGCGACGTTTTCAAAGTGGAAGTCCAGGCGTTTTTGTTTACATTATCTATTATTAAGACTGTGAAATGCACTGAATGCAATTTATTCTTTTTATATAAAATTGGTAGATGTATGCACATAGATACATACATACATAAAATGTGAAGTTACATTAAAAACATGCTTTTATTATTGCACTCGTTTTTACTAACGTTTTAAAAAGAGGTGCTTATGTCTCGAATTCGATTTGCTATGGAAAGATAAGCTTTGTTCTTCCCC
>NW_016194938.1:0-3090 GCF_001687245.7 Rhagoletis zephyria | reverse complement strand
GATATGATGATATGTTAGAAAATTGTCAGTAGCGACTGCCGCCTCACATCACCAGAAAACTTCACTACAAATCAAGCGCTAGCAGGTTTCAGACCAAAGAGATTTTGCATGGTCGGTTAGCTGGCAAGACAGGGTACTCTTGAGAAGTTGCCGCTAGGTAAAAAGAATCTAGCGGCTCTATTGGCCACATGTGGTCTGCTGCTGCGGTCTGCAGATGAGCGTCTACTTTGCTCAGCGAATGATGGGAAGGGGTCTAGATAGCTCTTAAAGCTAAACAAATCATATCTCTCTTAACTGATCATTGTCTGATTGTAATTTAGAGGTTTCATTTTCCCCTGTGTGGTCTTATTCTGGGCAGATGGGGTTGGATTAATTCAGCGAACGCTGGGTGAAATCCTTAAGAAACAAGGTGATAAGGTCTTGAAACTCCTATAAACTGAACAATCTAAACAAAACGTAGCTATCGTTACTGTTAGGGTAAAGACCATTTTCTATCAGCGCCGTTAATGAAAATTTTGAGCGCAAGTAGGTGCATATCTCCATTTTTGAAATTAGTGCAGCAAACACGTTGGTACAATAAATACCATCCTAGGGATAATAAAAAACTTTCTGCATGCTCTTTATTGTTTGGTTTCAATTATTTCGTTTTGAGTTTGCTTATCTTTATTTTTTATGCTTAAACGCACAATACAAAAATGTGTATTACACCTACGAATGTATGAATGTATTAGTCGTACCAGCATATGTTAAAATAAGTTAAATGCTGCTGCTCTGTCAGGCAAAGAACGCCAGCGGATTACAGGGAGTGTCCAACTGTAACAGGATAAGCATAATCAGCACAATAGCTTTATTACCCATACAAACAGGCAACAACAAAATGGCAAAATGACTTTAATAACAACTACAACAATGAATCAGCAGAAAGCCGAAACGACATTTACGGACAGACAATAATCAAAAGCGGACAATAAAAATCCCGACAACAATGACAATGACAGTTTGTGCTGACCAGCGCACCCACCCACACCCACTTGAAATTGGCTGCCGGCTTAAATGAATTTTTGGCTCCATCTTTTCAGCTCACTTTTCGACCGCATAACAGCAGTTAACAACTTTATAGGCAAAACCATTTTATGGATTTAATTTGCAATGTCCTGTCGCGTTGTCAACTAACGCTGGGCTACATATTCATACATATGATTGTATTGTACACGTCCGAAGAAACTATTGTGCTCGCCATAGACATTGGTAGTTGGAAGCTTCAACTTGGGTACCGAAGATTATACATACGTTGGCAAGTGGCCTTGGTATGAAGATGAAGCTCCTTTGTTTTTGATGCAGCAAGTCCCATTTGCTCTTATTGCATGTAGATCGTTTTTTTTTTTATTAATAAAAAGTTTATGAGGATTAGCATTATTTTAGCTCTAAATCGAAAGCATAAAGATTGTTTTGTGATCTCTGAGATCATTTTGGTAAAGGCTGCTAAGTAAATTCCGATCAAGAATAACTATTCCTCTCTCTTACCAGGGTATATCTATTATCATTATAATTATCTCTACAGTACCAATACCATTATCGCTACTATTACCATTACCATTACCATCAACATTATAATCATTTCCATTACTATTGACATTACCAACCTTATTAACACTTGCTTTGCCATTACGAATACCTGTACCATTACAATTATCACTGCCATTCCCAGTATCGGTACCAATACCATTACACTGCCATTAGAATTTCCATCTCTTTTACCAGTACTATTCCGTGTACTGATTTCCATTAGCACTTGGACTATTCGAATATCAATTCAGACATTCATCTATACAGATAAAAACCGAATAGTATGGATATCCGGTTAGTATTCGCTCATTTTGTTATCTCGTTAATTTTCATTCATTTGGTTAACCGCATATCTGGTTAATATCCATTCATTTGGTTAATCGGATATTCGGATATTCTAAACAGTATTTGAACTTTTCATTAAAGCAAAAACAATTGCTATTTAATCCTAATTTTTAGATTCCACTTCCCAGATTTTTTATTTAGATATTCGGAATATACGGATACTCAAAAAAATCCCGATAGAACTCACAGCCCTAGTGCCATTAATATTACCATTACCACTATCATTACAATTACCATTACCATTAAAATCACGATTACTATTAAATCGTTCCCATTACTGGCACTAATACCACCTGCTTTACATTTATTATTACCATTGCGATCATTATTAAGATCACCCTCGCAATCGCCATTACTATTACCATTATCGTTACCGTTACACCATCCTCGCCACACCTTGCGGCAGTAAATTTTACACACAAGAAATAAATATATTCGCAAAACTAAAGGCCAGGTATAGGAAAACAGCTTTTTTAGTTTTTCTCTCTAACGTCCGGATTTTTTAAAGGACTTGGAATATTCAAAGAGATGATTAATTGAATAAATTATTAAAAAAAAAATGTAGTGCACTATAGAATAACAAGATGGGTATCAAATAAAAGAGAATAGTCTGCTAAAATGTAAAAGATACATTTTTTGGTGCAGAAACACGAATAAGTATAGAAAATGTCCTTTAAAAATTTTATCATTGAACATTCTTGAAAATTTGCAATACTTATTTTTAAGAAATTACATGTCAATTACCCATATATACAACTTCCTTAACAAATGAAATAAAATAGTTAAAAGGGCCTTTTCAATACCTATTCGTCCTTGCGACCCAAAAAAAGTTTTTTTTTGTATTCAGCAGAATTTTATATTTCATTTGGTACTCATATTGCTTTTCTACATTGCACTAAATTTTTTATATATTATTTTTTTTAATTAATGATATCTTGGAAATTTCAAAGTCCTTTACGAAATCCAGACTACAAAGTGGAAAACTAAAACGCAGTTTTACTCTGTTTAGCCCCTAGTAAAAACCACTTCAACCTACCCTGAATGTTTATACTTATGTGCGCTTCAAAAAAATAACCGTCATCAGTCAAACTCTGATTTCTCCTATCGAGCTTAGGCCTGAACAGTTTGGCTCAGGCTACACCAGTTTATCCAATGACATGTAGATAGATAGAACTAGTT
>NW_016194936.1:0-3090 GCF_001687245.7 Rhagoletis zephyria | reverse complement strand
AACACAACGCAATGGAACGGCCGTGGGTGGATGGTTGATGATGATGATGTGTTCGTCGCAATAAAGTCATAACTACCGGCACGTCGTCGCTTACAAGTAGTTTGTAGAAGCGCAAATGAGGGTGGATATTTATTACATTTCGAGCATAATAAAGCAAATAATCGACAGCATAATAATATAAGGACACACTGCCGGATAGCTAGCGTGCACGATGGAGTAGCTAGTGGCTTCTTTCGAACTGTATCGTTAGCTGACTCGCTGACTCGCTGCCTGGCCGACTCGCTTGCTGGCTGGCTGGCTGACAGTTCAATTGAATACAAACAGTGTGTCATACACTTAAAATTATCGCAAACGTGTTGGCGATAATCATGCCTGAAATCTTCACTCTACAACATTTTCGAATTCACACAAATATTGTTTTTGTGTTTTTTGTTTTACGTCTGTGAGTTTTTGCCATACCCTCGGGTATTTTGTGGGTGCAAATTAGTAGGAAGCATGTTAAATTAGGTCTCGGAGTGAGAATTTGTAACGTAATGAAATTTGATTTGCACTTTGTGAGTAAATGAATGACTGAATGAAAATATTTTCTTCGCAAGCGGTTTTGTGAAAGTAGAGTGGAAGTGTTTATTTTTGCTAATTTTGTTAATATTTCAACCACCATTTTAAACTTGAACTGAATAGTTTACATATTTCCGTGATTTGTATGTTTGTTTTTTTTAGGGTGCGATTGACTTTGCGCCAATAAGTAAATAATTTTTCATTTCATGTGACCCCCTCATAATTATCTGATTTTGTGGAAATTTCTCTTTTGTTGATGAAAAAATGCAATGTAGGCTCATCGAAAATTTTGTGGTGGCTAGGGTGATGACTGCTTTAGATGAGCGCTAGTATCACAATAGGTGTGTCAAAAATTTTGAGGATACAAATGAACTAAATTTTTAATAAAGCGATCAAATGCGTCAAAACATGAAAATAGAGCGGCACATTTTAACTCAGTGGAAAATTTAATGGAGTCAGCTTTCTTATAAAAATTACTGCTGAATTATAATGAAATTGTGCCATTTTTGAAAGGAATGGGTATGGGCTATGAAAACCAACGAATTTTGCTTCCTATTCGTACTGTTATAGCACACTTTCAAAACTTGTTACAATGAAATAAAATCATTTTGTCTTCCCCAATATCAAAAAAGTTTTTTTTTGTACAAAAGAAGTCGCGGTGCATAGAAATAAAATGTTGTTGCCGTGTAAGACTTCGTTCCACAAACAATGTGAGTTTGGTACCATAAAAAAAAAAATACTAACAACTAATCTTTCCAATTTGTGCGGTTGGTGATTTAAATATTCACTTATCGAGTTGTTTTTGCCATTTTTCTGCTCTCACTATTCAGAAAAATCCACAGTAAGAATTCATACCGCTGTCATTACAGAACACTTTGCTATTTCACCAATGCTCCAACGATGTCGTATACCAATAAGTTCTCTGTGCAGAGAAATAAGTCGGAAAAAGCCGCTCAGATTGGAAATCGATGTACATACATATGTATATTTTGTAAAATACGAAAGATAAATTAATCCACTGGGTAGCGCAGGTGACAAGATATTTGGAAAATCCGCAGTTATGGGGTCCGATGTGGTTCATATTTAAAATTGAATATCAAGAAATAACTCCAAGAAAAATTTACCCGTTAGGTGGGGCGAGGGTCCAATTTTTTCTATTAACCACTAATAAAGGCTTGCAAAATTTTTTTAATTGAATGTTGTTTTAATTCAATATTGTTGGGTCTCTTTTATTGTTTTGTTTCCTTATATTTTATTTCCATTTAATTGTTATTTTAATAGAAATATTTTTTTAGTTTTTGTCTTGTTTTACTATAGTTCTATTTAATTTTTCACAATATTTTTGTTTGCTTCAGGCTTTTTTATTTGGCTTGGTTTTTTATCTTATTTTTTCTTGTTATTTAATTTATTAATTTTTTAGCATTTTTTTAGTTTACATATTTTATCTAATTATAATTTCATATTTTTGTTTTTTTGCTTTTGGTTTCTATTTTTTACTTTAATTTCATTTAATTTTTTAGAGTGGTTTTGTTGGATTCTTGATTTTTACTTGGCTTTGCTTTTTTTAACATTCATAATTTAATATGTATTTTATTTTTTCATTTTGTTTTATTTAACTTTTTTTGTGTTTTTTAGTTGACTATTTTATTTCATTAAAATTTCATATTTTTTATTCTTCGCATTTTTGTTAAATTTTTATTGTGTATATTATTTTATTTTTATTTTTACTTTTGTTTCATTTTTAATTTTAATTCAGTTTTAGTTTTTTTTATTTTTAATAAAATTTTATTAATTCTTTTTTAGTTTTTAATATTTTTCGTTAATTTTTTCCTGGTTTTTATTTTAGTTTTTAATATTATTTAATTTTTCTGCGATTTAATTTTTAATTTGTATACTCCCTTTACAGCCGGTTTCACCAGCAATTTAAATGGAAAATTATTTTTCTATCAATTTCCATATAAAATTCAAAATATCAAAATCATTACAACGTTTTTTTCACTTATATTGCTTTATATTTTAAAATTTTTATTTTGTTTTACTTATTTCTATAAATATTTTCTTTTACGATTTTTATCTAATTTAGTTTTTGATTTAATTTTATTTTTGTGGCCTTTTTACATTTTTGATTTATCTTTATTTTAGTTTATTTTACTTTATTATTTATTTAACCTAATCTATTTTAATGCAATACTACATTCATATTTCCTACCCTACCCAGTTGTAACTCCACACTTTTCATTTGAACTTCTCAAATTCTGATTCCCAAATTTACATTCATTTTCTAACACACCTCTTCAGCGCAATGTTTATTTAATCCTCAAAGGAAGGTAATTTATTTGGAATCTTACTTAAGCTGCATAGTTATACTACATACATACATATGTATATGCATATGTACATATTAGATACAAACAGGGGTGTGCCTGAATGCAGACCGATTGGCTTAATGCCAACTAAGCCCAAATATCGAATCATCGGATTTGAAAAAAAAAATAAAATAAAAGTAAGAAAAATTCCACGAAGTAAGGTTGG
>NW_016194935.1:2213-3091 GCF_001687245.7 Rhagoletis zephyria | reverse complement strand
TTGAATAGAGCACGATATGTTCGCCTCCGAAAACTAATGCCATAAAGTACACTACACTTTTTACAGAAATTAATAATATAAAGGCAACTACGTAAAATAACATTTAATATTTTTCAAACAAAATACTTTAACAAAAATCTACCTAAAGGAAACAAAATTTACCTTTTTACCAAGCCAAATTTTTTCTACCAATTTTGGTAATAATTTACCAAAGTGGCAACGCTGCATATGATGCAACGAAAACCGCAGTAAAATCAACAATAACAAAAACAATTTCTACGCGCTGCTACAGCTGCAGCAGTCTGCTGTTGCATATCTTAAAATGCATTGCAATTGTGGCGACAGCGACATTTAATACCAAGCACTTGAAGCCTCTCATTAAGGCGAACGAACGTGCGCGCACTTTCGGAAACACACACCCGCGTGCCACTCATTTATAGTTAAACGCGAATTTCTGCATATGTATGTACATATGTAGTATATCTGCTTGGCGTTTGAGCAAGAAACCGCATATAGACTGGCGACACACCCGCTACACTCAAAAGCGGCATTCGAATTCGTAATCATCGCCGTCACTGCTAGATATCATTCCACACTGAAAATCGCATCAAATCGAGGACGCGACAAGCACATACATATGTACGTACATACATATGTACATATGCGCGCATACATATTAACATGTCCTCATATTCGGTTACTTATGCTTTCGCCTGCTTGCGTTCTGAATCACATTACGCCACAAGCAAGTGCAATGCATTTATAAATTACAAAAAAACACAGTCATTTAAAAATGATGTAATGAGAGGAGGAACAACTTGTAAGCAACATGCATAACTATTGAACATGAATATGGACATACAGTGACGGGCAAAACT
>NW_016194935.1:274-639 GCF_001687245.7 Rhagoletis zephyria | reverse complement strand
AAATTCAAAAAAGTGAGACGAGATATATTTCAAACGTTCTAATGTTTTTGGATGTTTATATAATATAAAGTGAGTCATGGGCCGATTTGGTCAGTTTTCAAGATTGTGGTGAATGAAGTCAAACATGTATTGTCAAAGATTACGAATCGTTTGATAAGTTAATAGTAGTTTCAACTATATAAGTATTTACATACATTAACATAATACAATTAGGGTGAGAAACGCCCATTTTAAGTCCATTTATGCAGTCTTGAAAATTGTTCGCGGTCTCTAATTCTGCCATTATATGAAAGTAGTGTTTAGATATACATAAATATTTTAGTTAATTCCATGATGTGAAAAAGTGACTGTAGGTAAATGCAATA
>NW_016194935.1:0-184 GCF_001687245.7 Rhagoletis zephyria | reverse complement strand
CTTTGCATTTAGCTTGAACGAAAAAAGTCACTCCCTGACACCCTTTTCTGGAATCCGGCTCTTTCATTTAAAAGTTATTTACACAATTTAAGAGAAATTTTTTTAGAAAAAAACGGGAGATCCACTTAAATTATCCCATATAACTTTGGTAAATGTTACTCGATCGGTACTTAATAATTACCAA
>NW_016194934.1:0-3091 GCF_001687245.7 Rhagoletis zephyria | reverse complement strand
ATCCTCGATAAATCAGTAAATATTAAAGCTAATTTATTCAAAATTGATGGTTGCAACAACTCTTTATCAGGAAATACGCTTATGATAAATATATGTATATCGTTAACCGTTTTAGCAATTTGTACCAAACTCGGTATGGTTATTGTGCTTGCCACATAAAAGCGAACCGTTGAAAATTATTGAAATCGGACTAAAATTACGGCCGCTTTTCATATAACGGTAAATTGCAGAAATGCTTGAAATTTCAATATTTCGAAATTTAAGTATGCTAGTTTACTTAATATTTATACACCCGCTTATCATGTAGCGGTAGCTTTCAGAAAGGTGGAAAACATATATTTAATACTTGCGCTGGGTATTTAATGTTCGGCTCCGCCCGAACTTAGACTTTCTTACTTGTTTTAGTTAGAAATGCAGAGATGATTTCTTCTTTCATATCTTTTGGTCAAATAGTTAATATGACATATAGCGAGAATAGAACTATTCTTTGATTGAACTCTATCTGATGAATTTTGCGATTATAAGTAAAAGTAGAGCCTTTAAGCAGCCAGGAGATTCTAAAAAATTAAAAAAATCTTAAAATTCTTGAATAAAAAACAAATAAAGACAAAAAAAAAAAATAGAATAACCAACAAAAAACCGATAAAATCCTCATACAATCTCAAAAATTCTCCAAAGCTAAATAAAGTTGTTTTTCGCAAACGTTTATTTTTTTTGATAAATGCATATACATATACCATTCCTCGAGCAATTGAGCGTTGTGTATGGAAATGTACTTTTCCCTTCAGTACCTCCAGCAATACAAATCATTGCTTAACCGCACACTAAACCGCACATACACATGTACGCCTGTAGCGGCATACAATCCTCCCATATTTGCGGTGATTCCTGCAAATTTGCTCGCAATGAAAACTCAGTTGGACGATTGCGAAAATGTCGAAAAAGCTTTCTTCCACATCAAGTAGCGCTTAGCCCCAATGAGCCTTCGGCTACTAAATAAGTACCGCACCCGCCCCGCAGCTTTACGCCACACACTTTGTCTAATGTAAAACTTTTCACTTTTAGCATTTGTATCATTTGTTTTAACGCTGACGTCTGACAATTCCAACGTCCCTTTTTTTGTTGTTGTTTTTCTTTTGTGTCCAATGTTTTTTTTTTATTGATTCACTTTCTTAACTGTGTACTTTGTCGAAATTTTTGTCTTCATTTTTGTGACTGGTATCTTTTAATGTTGGCTACCAGCCATCAGCCGCCGAATCTGGCGCCACAAAGGACAATAGACATTCGATTTTTTTTTCATTTTCACTTTTTGTCGAAAGTAAGCGGCAAAAAAAGTAGAAAAAGCAAAAATCATCGCTNATTTAAATTATTCTGCAAAACTGTTAGAAAGAAAAATTGTATAAAGCTAGAGAGCCATGGAAGAACATCCTGTTTCGCAGCGCATCAACATATTTGCTTCTTGGCCGTAAATCTCACAACAAAGGCTTATCGTTTTTTTTTTGGTTTGCTTTTGTTAAGAAAGGAAATCGTAAACAACTTGTTTGTCGCTCCGCTGTTAGTGCGCTAAAGAGTTGCTAATAAATGATAATGAAAAGCAGTTTCTTTGGTATCTATTATTCAAGGCAAGAAAAGCCTTGCATTCATTAGAGAATGTTTTTTTTTTAATGTAGTTTTTATTTATTGGTAACAGGGATTTAGTTTTCCTTTATCTTGCAAATCATTGTATTTGTGTGACTGAGCAGAACTTTTCTTTAGTACAGATAAAGCGAAAATGTTTAAAACTTCTTGCTGACTTTGAAGGTTTGCTTCTCATTCATTTTCACTGTGGAAAATGAAGGTTTAACTTTTAAAATGTTTCTGCGGAAATCGCCTTTTCTTTAGCGGCACAGATGAGTTATCCTAAAAGTGTAAATCAGCTACATAAAGTAAAATGACATAAAATCAAAAACAAAATATGAAATAAATAGTATCATGCATAGTACCTACAAATGTAACATAATTACCTGGAAACAGCTGTACGTATTTAGCTAATTATTTCTTCTACAAGCATTCGTATGAAAACACGGTTGAACTCGTATGGCGCTAAAATGCCCAATTTGAATTTAACTTTTTAGACTTTTAAAAAATATTATGAATATTGCAAATATTAGTCGGAGCTTAAACTATCGGTGTGGAAAATTTCTACTAAATCCCTTAGCCGTTTTTTGAGTGAAGAGAGGTGTATGGAATAGAGATTTATTTTTTTAAAGAGTTGCCATCTGTAAAAAATTTAATTCGAGTTTTTTAATAGATTAAATGAATTATTGAAATCTGTTTTTCAATCCAAATGTGTAAGAAAAGGGTTTATTTCATAACTACATGCAGAGGTTGGCCACCTGTTTAAAAATCAAATTCGATTTGAATTAAAGGAATTAGGTTATTGAAATAGATAGGTATCACCATATGGGAGTCAGACGAAAGAGTTTTAAAAAGGTTTTAGCATGAAAATATTACTAAGAGGGTTGCCACCTGTTTATAAAGTTAAATTTAGTTAAACTAAAATAGTAATTGTGCCAAACCAAAGGTTTACCGCATCGTATTTGTTATTTTATTACAAATATATATATAGTAGAAGGGATGTAAGAGCAATGAATCGATATGACTTTGGAAGGTCCGATGAGTTCCCCGATTTGTCACCTCTCAGTTGGAAATGATGGTTGCATCTCTCAATTCTGACAACTGAATTATTAATATGAGAAAACATTAAAAATTAATCAGAATATTATTTAAAAAGCGGAAAACAGGAGAATAGAAGCTCACCTGAAAAAATAACTTTTCTAGAGCCTTTCTATAAATGAGTGAGTGAATGAATTTCAGTAATCTCTTGCAAGAGTACCATTTGCAACAAACTCATTCTAATTATAAATGGCTGAATATTCAATATCATTTTAATAAATGAATGCAAATTTAATATTAAAGATAGCCCATTTCTTCCCCCACCATTGCCACAAGATTATTATTCTCCCACTTATGCTGCAACAGAACGCTTCATTCAAAGTTAGTCATGTCGGGTGGTGCCTAGCAATAAAACGCCGGGTAGTTGCTTATATTA
>NW_016194933.1:0-3091 GCF_001687245.7 Rhagoletis zephyria | reverse complement strand
AGACTCTAGACCTGTGAATGCCGTTCTAGGCACACCGCCCCCGGACATACACGAGATGGAGCTTCATCTGCCTCGGGAGACTCGAACGACACTAGCACAACTTCGCTCCGGCTACTGCAGCAGGTCAAACTCCTACCTGAGTAGATTGAATGAGGATGTGCCAAATGAGTGTCCGGCATGCGGAGAGACCCCACATGACTCGAAACATCTCTTCGCATGCCCGGAAAACCCGACAACCCTAACGGTCTTGTCCCTGTGGACAAACCCCACAGAAGCTGCACGCTTCCTAGGGTTGCCGTTAGTGGAACTTGACGACAACGACTGAGATACCAACCGTCCTGGGCGGGGTTGTTGTAGCCGCTACAACAACAACAACAACCATCTCCGGTCGTCCTTCAACCAGAAAGATCTGGCAATTGCATCCCAATTTTAATCCAGCAGTTGCTGATCTGGCACGTGGGCTTTTAAGATAATTTATAACGATTATATGTCAACGAGTTTCACCTTAGCTGCCCTTAATGACTTTGTCGAATTGCTATTAAAAAGTCATACTCGGCCCTATTACGAATTTCCTGTAAACAAATTTTCTCAAAAATTATAAAGCAAACAAAAACAAATTTTCCCAATTTGTTTTTGTTTTGCATGTTAAATTATGGGAACGTTTTATTCACATGGAATGGAAGATAGGGCTGATTATTTGTTTACCGGTGTCTGCCGGCAATCGGCTGAAACCCCTTTTGAGCTCATAGTTGACATTCTTCAACTCCAGGTATCGCATGATTCACTTTCCCACCAAGCCTTCATTAAATATCTTAGTAAATTTTTCAGGCTGTTTGAAGGTTTATTTGGGAAATTTAGGGTTGGAACTAAAAGTCAAAACACTTCAAGACGCGTATCCTACCCAAACAGGGGGGTTGATCTTGTAGAGGGCACCGATCATCGTGCGAGCGACTTTTTATGCAGCCCAATTCTTAATACTCACGGGAATTTATTTCTCCCGAAAAAGAAATTCTTCAGTAATTAACTACCAGGGAGTAGAATTTTCCCCAAAAACTTGGGAGGGGGTAAGTCGAACTTCGAAGAAGCTGTTTGACACCTTTTTGAGTGCTCAACTCCGCCATTTAATATAAAAAGTCCTCAGGGAATTTTTATTCATGATTGGAGGAAAGGGAAAGGAGAGAAAACTCCCAGGGAGTTTCTGTTCACAATCGGCCTGATGATATATTGCGACAAATTAAAAGGACAAGGCCTACCACCCCTTATGAAGCAGAAGGTCTTTTAATAACCCATTCACAACAGAGAGACAGAGAAAGCCGATAAAAAGTGATTGCCGTTATTAATTCTTCCGATCCATCGGTATACACTGAGAAAAGGGTTTGGTTACAAAAACTAAATATGTTCCTCTCAACACATGATTTGGTTAAAGTTACACGATTTGGTTACAGAAACCAAAACTTGTGTTGAGAGAAATATATTTAGCTGATTTTTTTTTTATTTTAGGCAGCGTACCTCACGATTATTCAAAGAGGGTTATGCTCTACCATCAGTAACGATTTGAACAAGGCCTAATTCTTCCTCTTTCTATTTTTTTTTTTTTTTGGTTTAGACTAGAGAAACCAAATATTGAGTTAACAACAGCAATAAAATCCCAGACTGGACGAAACTAAGATAAGCCTCAATAACTGTAGAAACATCTACTACATACTTAGTTGTAAGCATACTGGACATTCACATAAATAAATACTATATGTACTCTAACCAAACTTATTGCCAAAATATTTCGCAAAAATTTAAAAATTTTCGTGAGCTAGACCGATTTGAAAANTATGTAAATTTTAAAAATTTATGGATGTTGGAGTTTTGTACATAGGTACATAGAAATTTATTTTAAAGTAACTCACAATTACTTTAAAGCAGCCTAAGCTTTAGATATTGTAAGACTTTTAAATATATTTTTTGTAGTAATGCATTAATTTTTGAAAATCCACCATTTAAATTCAACTTACAATAGAGACGCATGCCCGTTTAGCCGCCACTATAAAATTTAGTTCAGACAGCAACCTAATGTGGCGGAAATTGAAATAAATGGGCGCCATCTAGCGCTAAGCTTAGCAAGATAAATTCGATTAGAGTAGCCAACAATCCCGTTTTTGGGCTTTTCCGCCAAAGTTGGTGAGATTTTTCTTGGTCTTGCCTTTGGGTTTTGTTTGTTTTTAAGGTTGTTTGGTTTAATAATTCTAAATCAAAATAAAATAAATCAAAATAAAATAAATCAAAATAAAATAATTCGAAATCAGCGATACCATTCTCACGAATTTCGAACTTGTGGGAGAATTTCGTGATCACGACGTAATTCATGATAGCGATTTCCGACGGAATTTATGATAGGCCTGCTAGATTTAATAGTACCAAAGAACGTAGATAACAAGAAGGGACAACTCGTTATAATTGTAGCGAAATTGCGCAACAGGGGCGTGCCTTCTCTTTTGCCCTAGTGCGTTTTTTGATTGGATGAAAAGAGAAGGCACGCCCCTGTTGCGCACTTTCGCCACAATTATAACGAGTTGTCCCTTCTTGTTATCTACGTTCTTTGATAGTACCTTACTACGTATAAGATTTTCATCAAAATAATTGAAGAGTGAATTACTCACTGAATAGAATGACATGCATTTTCTAAATAGGAGTCATTATAGCATATGTAAATATGTATGTAATACTTTAAAAACTTACATGAAACAAATGAAGCCTCAAGGTGAGTGTAGATGCGCTCTGTAAATGCGCTTGGCAATGTCCACATATGTATGAATGTAGTTTAATATTGGATATGAATGAGTGTGTGTGCGCATTTCGAGCCTTTTCGATGATATCAAAAATGCAATGCTGTATCTGAACAAAAGAGGATGTATTCAGTGCAGTGGATTGTAGTAGAACCGGCTGATTGCATTTTTTTCTACACAAACTGTACATCAGCTTTACAGAACTTTTATGGTGCCAATTATTTTGAGGTGATGAACAAATGATGAAATATGTCGATGAGAATATGTATATACACATGTATGTACTGCAATTGCTGTCTGTGTTTCGAGATGAT